>NC_143155.1:17273282-17573619 GCF_041381405.1 Jatropha curcas
ACCGACAGGTCGGCAGCTTCCGCCCTCCTGGCGGCACCTGCCGCCGAGCCAGGCGGCACCTGCCGCCCAGCCCCCCGGGCGGCAGCTGCCGCCCTCCCGGCGGCACCTGCCGCTCGGGACCCGAAAATGGCCTATAAATAGGCCATTTTCAGTCCAATTTTGACACCTTTTGTCTGTATTGACGGACGAATCCTTCTCCCTCTCACGCTCCTTGCGTTTTCTTTACCGCTTTTTGCATTTTATTTAATTTGTATTGCATTTTTATTGTGATATTTGGACATTAAAATTAAACAAATTAAAATTAATTAATATTTCCTAAGCGAGGAGCTTAATCTGGAGTTAAGAAGCGGTCGTCGATTAAATCAGGTATGTAAACGAAGCTCTGCCTATTTAATTTTAGCACTTCATACATACTTCTCTTCTACTCTTAATAATTCTATAATTGCATAAACGCATTCACGTCATCATTTAGACAAATAAACCGTCTTAAATTTATTTGATTAAGCTTAAATGCCCGGTTAATCAATAATTGTGGTATTAAAGTTTAAATCCGACAATATTGGCTAAAAGAGCCTAGTTAATTAATAACTACGGTTCAACTGCCTTATTTCGAACAAATCCGGCTTAAGTCCAATTAATCAATAAGTGTGACTAAAAGCCTAAATCGACATTTTTTTGGCAAAATGCCTACAAATCAACCTTTTTCGGCTAAAAGTCGTAAAATCGAACATTTTTGGCCAAAGGCCTAAAATCAACCATTTTAGCGACAAATCGCTTTAAAATCGACATTTTTGGCAAAATGCCTTAAAATCAATCATTTTCGGTTTAAAACCGTAAAATCAACCATTTTAGCGACAAATCGCTTAAAATCGACATTTTGGCAAAAAATCAATCATTTTCGGTTTAAAACCGTAAAATCAACCATTTTAGCGACAAATCGCTTAAAATCGACATTTTGGCAAAAAATCAATCATTTTCGGTTTAAAACCGTAAAATCAACCATTTTAGCGACAAGTCGCCTAAATCAATCTTTTTAGCAAAATGCCTTAAAATCAATCAAAATCAACATTTTTGGCATCAAATGCCTAAAATCAAATCAATCAACTCTTTGGCAAAATGCCTAAACAAAAATCATGCACGAAGCATACACACAATCATGCACGAAGCATACACACAATCATGCACGAAGCATACACAAAATCATGCATAAAGCATACACACAATCATGCACGAAGCATACACACAATCATGCACGAAGCATACACAAAATCATGCATAAAGCATACACACAAAATGCACAAAGCATACACAAAATCATGCACAAAGCATACACACACTCATGCATTAAGCATACACCTTCAAAGCCCTTCAAAGAAGGCCTATTGAACTACGTTGACTTTGATCTTCCATTCAAACGGAAGTACGTAGGCACGTTCGGGATTTCACCCCGGGTGGCAAGTCAAAATCACTCAAACATTTCATTAATCCATCATTTACCTTGCAAAGCATTCATCCATCGATTAGTTCATCAACATGACATAGTCTCGGGATCCACCTCGGGTTCGTAGATTGTGCCTTAAACATTGGGATAATTAATCTAGTAACTAGGTTAATTAAAAATGGAGTCACTTAGGGTTTTTTCCTAGTTTACCCTAAAATAATTAAACAAGGTGGCGACTCACATACATCACGTGTATTTCTTCTCATTCATCATATGCATCACATGCCTATGACATTTGGGGGAAGGGGTTCACAAAAAGACAAGTTCTAGATATGATAGCATTTCTAAACTGAATTGTGTTTCTAATAAGAAAAATGTTGTTTCTAATGTTGTAACTTTAGAATATCAAAGTTTCAACAGAAAGAAAAATCATAGTAAGCTAAATGCACCTATTACCACTAACCCTCCAGGACCCAATATGATTTGGGTACCTAAATCTGCTTGATCTTTTTAGGTGTGCCTAAGGAGTGAGCTGAAAATAAAAATGTGGTACATGGACAACGCTTACTCTAGGCATATGACTGGTGATAGAAAGAAGTTCACTAGATTAAAAAAGAAAAAGGGAGGTACAGTAAGCTTTGGAGACAAAGCAAAAGGTAAAATTGTTGGTATTGGTGTTGTAGGTTCTAATCCTTCAATAGAAGATGTATGCTTAGTAGAAGGATTACATTATAACTTGTTAAATGTTAGTCAGATTTGTGATAAAAATAGAAGAGTGATCTTTGAACCTTCTCACTGTGAAGTTCAGAACATGTATGATAATAAAACCTTATTCGTTGGAAAAAGGTTTGGAAATATATACCTAGTAGATCTCTCTTATATGCATAACCAGGATATATGTTTAGTGTCTGTTGATAATTCTAGTTGGTTATGGCATAGAAGACTTGGACATGCAAGCATGCACCTTATTTCTAAACTTTCTAAGAAAGATTTGGTTCGTGGTTTGCCAAAGTTGAAATTCGAAAAAGATCGCATTTGTGATGCTTGTCAAATGGGCAAACAAACTAGAACATCTTTCAAATCCAAGGGCATGGTTTCTACTTCTAGACCTTTAGAATTGGTACACCTTGATCTGTTTGGTCCAATTACTCCTTCTAGTCTTGGAGGAAAATTCTATGCATTTGTTATTGTAGATGATTACTCTAGATTCACCTGGACACTCTTCCTTAAAAATAAGGATGAGTCATATGACATGTTTGTTCATCTTTGCAAGAGAATACAAAATGAGAAAGGATACAACATCCGGCAATTAGAAGTGATCATGGAGGAGCATTTGAAAATCAGAAATTCGATGCTTTTTGCAATGAGTTAGGAATCTTCCATAAATCTTGCAAGAGTTTAGAGATAAAAACTAGGCAACAAATAATGTGGACGGCTTCCTTAAATCTTGGCACAAATCTTGAATGCTTGGAGTCTTTGAGAGAGAGAAGAAACAATAGAACAAGAATTGTCAAAGGCTCGAGATATCCTTTACAATGAATGGCCCCTCTCTTTATATAGACTTCTTGGGAGAAAATCTGACTCCGTTTAGGAAATAGAATCCTTATTAAGTAAGAAATCTTTTTGGAGATATGAAACTATTTAGGTTTTGGATTTCTTCTCAATTAGGACTTTTCCATCTTCCTAAATAGGATTAGATCTTGATTTGCACGTCATGAAAATATCTGAGGTGGGCCCATGTAAGTTATAGAAACTGGCTAGTGTTCTCAATTCAGGACAACATCAAATTCGTAGCAAGGGCGTGCTGTTTTGCACGGTTTGGGCGTGCTAGAGCCTGAGTTTTATGGAAGCACAGGCCGTGCTCCGCAACACGTCTAGAGAAGAATCTGTGGCACGGGCGTGTCCCATAGCATGGCTAGGGCGTGCTAGGCTCTGACTTTCCAGGATGAAATACATCATGGGCGTGCTTAAGCAAGCACACCCTGAGGTCCTTTCTGGCACAGGTGTGCCATATAGCACGATCCGGCCGTGCTAGAGTCTGAGTCTCCACTTGATTTTCCTTAAGTGCAACACGGGCGTGCTAATGTGCACGGGCAGGGAGTGCTAGGGCCTGAGTGTTTTGCTTTATTTTGCTCTTTTTTGTGCCAAAACCTTGCAAATTTCTTTAGGATCAAGTAGATTATGATTCAAGGAAGCTTTGAACAAAAACATAAATAAAACTAAATAAACATTTATTAAAGTGATTAAAATTACTAAAATTCCTCATAAAAACTATATTAAAAATACTATAAGAATAACACCTATCAAAATTCCCAAAACTTAAACCATTGCTTGTCCTCAAGCAACAAAACTAAAAACAAAAGAAAAACACAGGCTAAACAAACTTAACAAAGCTAGCTTAATATGATTGGAGATAATTATTCACAATTTCAAAAGTATCAAGAGTCATTAACATGTGAATAAATCAAGTGTTTCCCACGCTAATTATATTCTAGCAAAAATTCAATTTTCGATGAAACACATTCCTTAATTTAAACAAAAGTTAATAAGATTTTCAACACCAATAATTATTCAACCTATGATAAGTAGAATATGAATTTTTATAGAAAATTATTTAACCCTTAATTAAGATGTTTTAACAATATAACTTTATCATTCCCATAGGCAAAATTAGTCATCCCTTCTCCACAATTGAAATGCATACAATTTAAAAGGATCAAAATATCTTTATTTCGGTTGTATGAGGTTTTAGGGGTATAATTTTAGCTAAACAAAGAAAAAGGATAAGAAGATAGATAAAGAGCACAATAAAATGTATAATATCAAGATTTTCATCAAAACAAAATTTGCTTTGTAAAGGGAGATTAATTCTTGAAGTTCTTCACTAGCTCAAAATTTAGAGATACTTTGGCAGAGCCTTTTCATAATACTTTGATAATTTCTTCCTTGCTTTAATTCCCCAAACTTGAATTTTTTGATTGATTGCTTCTTTTATAGGGTGTTTCTCTTTGTTTTTCTACTTGCTTCACTTGCTAGTTTTGATGAAAATTTTCTCCCTTTTGTTGCTATGTTTTAACAGAAATCAAATCCTTCAATTATACATTATTGCACTTAGGGTAGGAAATTAAGTTGGTGTAATGGCTAGGCTTAATAAGGGTGAACAATAAAATTTTGATATAGGTTTCAAATTGGTTGCAAAAGTCATATTTTAATTTAGTTGGCCTAGGCTAAATAAGGGTTTTATCAAAGAATGCCTAAATTATCTCTTTCTAAATGCAAGCATTTAAAAATTTTGTCTCAAAGGGAATTCTAATTTATTCTAGGAATGCCAAGATTAAATAAAATTTGATTAAAAACATATCTATATATCATAAAATTCATAAAAATTAGTTTTTATAATCTTAAAAACAAATAGTTAAACCAAAGAATTATGTTAAGTCAAAAATTAAAATTAAAGCTCAAACATACTACTCTAGAAAAAACAACTAAATTTATCACAAGTTAGTAAATTATGATAATTTTCAAGCTTGCTCACAATTATTCCAACCATGTTAAGCTAAAATAATAAAATAAAATTTTAACTAAAATTTTCCTTCCCCCAACTTAATCTAGCACATTGTCCTCAAAATGTTCAAAAAGAAGACCACTTCCCCAAACTTATCATATTATCAATACAAAAGAATAAGAGAGTGTAGTAATCATTACCATCATTGTATTGAAAAATACAATAAAGCTGGGTGTTGGAATGTAGCAAAGCTAGAAAATCAGAAAAACACTAAAAACGAGAATATATAATATCTAAAGAAACTGAAAAAAAAACAACAAAGGAAACAAAATCCAAGATATAATATCCAATATATAAAAACAAAAATTGAAATAGAAAGCAACGGAAAAGAAGTCAAAATCCATCAAGATTCAGGTGTTGGAGGCGGATGTGGCTGCAATAATTGAATGACAGTGTGGAGTTGATCAGCAATTCCCTAATATTAGCCTTGCATGGTGTCAATACGAGAGTCGAGGCTCCCGTGCATAATCTCTATGGACTGGAATCTGTCAGCAATCATGGACTCCGTTCCGTTAATGCGAGTGTCAAACATGTCCATTCGGGCAAGAACTTCATCGTTGGACATGTTCAATGCTCCCTGAAAAGATGGACCAGCTCCAGAAGTACCTGCACCAGAAGAAGTACCAAAAGCAAGGAAAGGAGTCGGATTATCCTCCTCCATGTTAGTGTCACCGACGTCCTCAGCCTCCTCATCATCAGAACTTTCTTCTCGAGAACCCACTATCCGATACGAATCGCCTACTTTTTCAACCAACTTCATATGAATCATGACATCTAAGTCTAGCCTAGTACCCTTTCCTCCTCCCACACTATCATAAACTGGTCTAGCGGGATTCCAAACTCTCAGATATGCTGCAATTCGGGTTACAAAGCACCCTCTCATAATAGCTCCTTTATCCTCCCGTGCAACTCTCGCCCATCGTAAACATAGCCAGTAACCAACATGCAACAAAATCCCCTAATCAATTGCCCATAAAAAATATAATTCATTGCGGCTCAATACCCCATCACTCTCATTTCTCCCAAAAATAGTGTTGGCTAGGAATTTGTGAATATATCTTAGGGCAGGGTTTCTCAATTTCGATGCTTTTGAAAACCTAGGATTATAATTATCTTCCCCAGTTAGTTTGGTCCATGTACTACGATCCATAAAATCTGCCGATATTCGATTGAAAGCATTTTCAGTGGGAAATCCGAATATGTGACTAACCTCATTTACCGAAAGTTCAAAATTTCTCCTAAACAGCCTGAATCTAATTTTGCTAGGGAAGTCAAACAGGCGAATAACAGAAGAATAGGAACTCAAAAACTCTAAAGTGAGAGGTGCATAAACAAGATCTTTCATGTTAATAAATTAATCCCACCCAATACGCCTAAGGGGTTCTAAAACAGCATCCCGAAGCCCCACTTGTGCTAGTGTAGTCTCATCAATAAACCGATTTGGTAAAATAGGGTGAAGAGAAAGTTTGTTGTACCTTTCTTATTATTCCAGTGAGCCAATTTCAAATGGAGGAGGAGCCGGAGTCGTAGGAGGTGGAACAGGTGGAGGAGAAGCAGCGGAAGATTGAGCAATTGGTCGTTGTATAGTAGCTACTGAAGAGGCAGGTGTAACATCCCTTCTCGGTCCACCCGTTAACCCGAATGAACCGAACCGAGATGCTACAAACTGGTTGACTTTATGTCTTGTCATGCTGATATCATAATGTATATTGAATATAATATCAGCTGATGTTGTTTACAATAATAATGTAATTTATATTTACAAGACACGATACTAGTGTCAAAATGAAATGGGTCCAACTGTGTGCCCTGTACATGCCATAAAAAGGGTAGACAAAAGATACACATCCAAATGAGTAGCTACCCTGAAGACTGAGTCTTCTACAGATGAACTGCAGCAGTTGCAAGCTGACTCTCTACGGTCCAGATCAAAACCTGCGAGTTAAACAGGTAACTCGCTGAGCAAATAAAGCTCAGTGGATATCTCAACATAAAAAGAAACAAGTAAGCACATACATGTGTAGAAAGAACCATGTAAACACATATGGTACATATAAGCACACATGTCATGATACCTTCATTATACCTTGATGATCTTTCTTACTATTTATAATACTGTATGATTCATGCAATGTTATGTCAAGATATTTGTATGGCTCCATAAGGTTATAGTGAAACCAAAGTGATAAGAAAAACTGTATGAAACTGGATGAATACTGTATGCTTGGCTGCTATGGCCCATATATAATCATATCCACTCAACGGCCTGTAGCCGGAGTATCACACTGTATGGGGTGCAGATCTGCTATCCTATGTCGCGACATAGCCTTATCTAAGTGGTTTCTACCTAACCTCAATGGAGCCTAATGTTGGTATGTCAATAATATAACACAACATCATATTCATAGTTCATAACTTCATAAATCATAATGTTTATTTGATTTCACATCATTTGTATGCTTGCATGTTGTTTTGATACATGTTCTAATGTTGTATTTTTGTTGTAAAATGATTGGAGGCATACAAGTTGAGCAAAGGAATCCAATTGCATAGAAAATAAAGTCCAAAAGTGCATGAAAAGACAAGTCGCGAGCGCGCAGTGCAAAGTCGCGAGCGCGAGATGCAAAAATGAGAGTCAGTGAGTTATCGGGCACAAGTCGCGAGCGCGCAGTGCAAAGTCGCGAGCGCGTAAAGCACCAAATGAGAGTCAGAGAGTTTCAGGTGAAAGTCGCGAGCACGCAAATGAAAGTCGCGAGCGCGTAAAGTGCAAAATGAGAGTCAGTGAGTTTCAGGCACAAGTAGCGAGCTCGTCATGCAATTTGCGCGCGCGTCGCGTTTTCCAGCCTGCACAGTCTGTACCCGTTTGGTCATATCTCTCAATATACAACTTCGATTTGGATGATTCAAAAACCCATGTAAAGCTAACACATAGAGGAACAAATAACTCTTCTATACCACTTCCTAATTCCATCATTAAAGGGGGTCAAAATCAAGATGAAGTTACTAGTAAAATTCCAGCAAAACCTGTTTCAGCATAAACTCACTATTTACTTCATTTATTCAATTCCTCCCCTGTTTTCTCACCATTACCAGTCCTCCCACTCAACATGAAGCAATATTGTCTCATTAACAACACACCACACAAATTCTCATGCAAAGAAAATGGTAAATGAAAAGAGATATCAAACCTTTACTCCAAAAAGCTTGAGCTCTTCTTTAACTTCCTTTTTCTACTACCTTTGAACTCACTTCACCTATAAATAAGAAGTCTTATGAATATTCTAAAAATAGCACCAAATGATTCAATTATGAACTTCAATAAGGTTTACTTACTTGGATAGAAGAGAAGTTGAAGTTAAGGCTTAACTACCATGAAAATGGATGGAGAAAGGAAGGAGATGAAGAAGATGAAGATAAAGATGAAAATGGGAAAGTGAAATGGTTATTACGGGTAGGCCATCAAAATATCAATGAATTTTTATGTGAAACTTCCTAAATGGTACCTCAATTGTCAACAGGTTTCTACTTAAGACCCAAGCTTGGTCTTTTAATGCAAATAAATCCTCACCCATATGCTTTGATCTTTTTCTCTCAATCAAGTAAGTCCACTTATAACCCCATTCTACCCCAACCGGGTTTGGTTTGGCCCGACTCAACTCGACTCTATGAAATGACTCGACTCAGTGCTAAGACTCGACTCGGTAGGATGTCACAATTCTCCCCTCCTAAATAAAAACTTCGTCCCGAAGTTTACCTGTTGTGAACAATTGCGGATACTGTTGTCGCATGGTGTCTTCAGATTCCCAAGTTGCTTCTTCTGTCTTATGATTCCTCCAAAGAACTTTTACCAATGCTATTTTTTTTGTTCCGTAATTCTTTAATTTCTCTGGCTAAGATCTGAACTGGTTCTTCTTCATAAGTGAGATCCGGCTGAATTTCAATCTCTTCTGCTGATAACACGTGCGATGGGTCTGATCGATACCTCCTTAACATTGATACGTGAAAGACATTATGAATTCGATCTAAGGTTGAAGGTAACGCTAGGCGATAGGCTAATGGTCCTACACGTTCAACAATCTCGTATGGACCAATGAACCTAGGGCTAAGCTTACCCTTTCGTCCAAACCTTAGGATCTTTTTCCATGGTGAAACTTTCAGAAATACCTTATCACCGACCGAGTACTCCATATCCTTTCTCTTTAAATCAGCATAAGACTTCTGTCGATCACTTGCTTCTTTCAGCCGTTTTCTAATGATTTCCACTTTCTCTTCTATTTCTCTAACCAAATCTGGACCCAAAATCTTCTTCTCACTCAGTTCTGTCCAACACACAGGTGTCCTACAGGGTCTACCATACAATGCTTCATATGGTGCCATCTTAATGCTTGATTGGTAGCTGTTGTTGTAGGCAAACTCCATAAGAGATACATATCTATCCCAACTGCCTTCAAATTCTATAACACATGATCTCATCATAGCTTCCAGGATTTAAATTACTCTCTCTGATTGACCATCTGTCTGAGGATGAAATGCAGTGCTGAAATGCAATTTCGTCCCTAATGCTTCCTGCAGTTTACCCCAAAATTTCGATGTAAACCTTGGATCACGATCAGAGATAATGGATGATGGAACTCCATGTAGTCAAACTATTTCACTAACAAAAATTTCTGCTAACTTGTCCAGAGAATAGTCCATCCGAACTGGTAGAAAGTGTGCGGACTTAGTTAATCTGTCCACGATCACCCATACTGCATCATGCTTCCGTTGCGTCTGAGGTAATCCAGTAACAAAATCCATCGTGATCTGATCCCACTTCCATGTTGGCACTGTTATTGGATGAAGTAACCCAGCTGGCAGTTGATGTTCTGCTTTTACTTGTTGACATGTTAAACATCTTGTTACAACATTTCCGATATCTTTCTTCATGCCCGGCCACCAATAGCCTTTCTTCAAATCTTGATACATCTTGGTACTGCCTGGATGCATTGTATATGGACTGTTATGAGCTTCATGCAGAATCTTTTGTCTAAGCTCCCCTATCTGTGGTACAACAACTCTGTCTTCATAGAATAAAACTCCACTGTTATCCAATCTGAATTTCCCACCATGATCTTTCTGTACTTGTTTCACCCATAGTGATGTTTGTGCATCTTTCTTCTGTGCTTCTGCAACTTCCTGAACCCAAGATGGCTGTACTTGCATCTGTGCTAGAATAACTCTCTGCTGTTGCAACTCCATGCTAATTCTCATTACTCTCAAAGCAAACAATGATTTCCGGCTAAGGGCATCAGCTACCACGTTAGCTTTGCCCGGATGGTAATTAATGACATAATCATAATTAGCCAAAAGCTGCATCCATTTCTGTTGTCTTGAATTCAAGTCCTTTTGTGTCGGTAAATACTTTAAACTCTGATGATCTGTGTAAATGTAACACTTTTCACCGTACAGATAATGCCGCCATACTTTGAATGCTAGAACAATGGCTGCCAATTCTAAATCATGGGTTGGATAATTCAATTCATGTGGCTTCAATTGTCTGGAGACATAAGCTACCACTTTTCTGTCTTGCATGAGTACACATCCTAACCCAATATGAGAGGCATCACTGTAAATCTCAAAGTCTTTACCTGACACTGGCTGAGTCAACACTGGTGCTTCAGTCAACTTTTTCTTTAAAGTGTCAAAACTCTGCTGACATCTATTATCCCATTGGAATACAACTGCTTTCTTCAATAATCTTGTTAAAGGTGATGCAATGATGGAGAATCCCTTTACGAACCTTCTGTAATAGCCGGCTAAACCCAGAAAACTTCGAACTTCTGTGACATTTCTGGGTGGTCTCCAATCAACAATAGCTTCAATCTTCTTAGGATCCACTCTGATACCCTCAGATGACACCACATGTCCAAAAAAAGAAACTTCTTCCAGCCAAAACTCACACTTACTGAGCTTGGCATACAGCTGTTTATCCCTCAGTGTCTGGAGTACAATCCGCAAATGTTTATCATGTTCAACCCTGTCTCTGGAGTAGACCAAAATGTCATCTATAAACACCACCACAAACTGATCCAGATATGAATGAAACACGCGGTTCATGAGATCCATGAAAACCGCTTGTGCATTTGTGAGACCGAATGGCATAACTAAAAATTCATAGTGACCATATCGGGTCCTGAATGCAGTCTTAGCGATATCTTCTTCCTTTATCCGCAACTGATGGTACCCCGACCTAAGGTCGATCTTAGAAAACATACCTGCACCTTTTAGCTGATCAAACAAATCATCGATTCTAGGCAATGGATACTTATTCTTGATTGTCAGTTTGTTCAGTTGTCTATAGTCAATGCACAATCTGAGTGATCCATCTTTCTTCTTTACAAATAACACCGGTGCTCCCCAAGGTGATACACTGGGTCTGATAAAGCCTTTATCCAATAACTCCTGTAGCTGAATCTTTAACTCTTTTAGCTCTGCTGGTGCCATTCTGTAAGGTGCAATTGATACTGGTGCTGCTCCAGGATAGACATCTATGGTAAACTCCACTTCCCTCCTTGGTGGTAACCCTGGTAACTCTTCTGGAAATACGTCTGGATAATCACACACTATTGGTATGTCTTGCACTTCTGACTGTTCTTTCTCTGCTTGTAATGCACATACCAAGTATGCTTCACAACCCTTCTGAATTAATCTCTTTGCTGCCATGGCTGATATCACATTACCCAGAAAATCTCGCCGCTTCCCGACTACTGTAATCTCTTCCCTGCTGTTGTATATAATGTCACCCTTTTCTTTGCACAATCAACTATAGCCTGATGTCTGGATAGCCAATCCATACCCAGAATAACATCAAATTCTCTAAATGGCAACTCCATCAGATCTCCTGGAAACTCTTTTCCATGAATAACAATTGGACATCCTTCGACCACTGTATGAGTTTGTACTACATCTCCTAATGGATTAGTAACTACCATAACCTGACTCACATATGCAACTTCTAACCCTTTAACCCAAGGTTTAGGTACACTAATGTATGAATGAGATGAGCCAGGATCAATTAAAGCATAAACTGTATGATCACCTAAAGAAAACTCACCAACTATTACATCTGGAGCTTCCTCATCTTCCCTGGTTCGCATCGCATAGATCCTGGCTGGACCTCTTGTATCGGGTCTGTCCACAGTCTCTGACTGCTGTCTCTGCCCTCTGGAGCTCTCACCTATCCCTCTGCCTGTTATGAACTGTATAGGAACTTTTGCCCTCTTCGGACAATCCTTCTTCTGATGGTCTGATGCTCCGCATATCCAACATTTACCAGTCACCAACCAACAATCTCCACCATGCCGTCTGCTACAATGCTCACAAGGTGGAAAAGTATAACCGGCTGACTCTGCACCTCTACTAGTGCCTCTACCAGTTCCTCTGCCTGAACCTCGACTACCACTAGCAGAACTAGCCACAACTGATACGGCTGGCGCGTTAGCAACCCTAGCTGCGCCTTGGCTAAAGGAAGGTCTAGAACTAGCTGAACTACTAGCACCTCTGAATCTCTTGCTTTCTGACTGATATGCACTGGGTGCACTCTGAGTTTGGTCTCTCCTCTGCTGAGACCGCTGGCGTCTGGTACGCTGACTGGCCTGAATTCGCTCTATCTCCTGAGCTGCCTCTACCAAAGCTGAGAACTCTCTGAATCTGGAAGCTACCACTCCCATCTGAATCTCATCGTTCAGGCCTTCCTGAAACTTTTTACACCTTTCGGCCTCTGTAGTCACTATCCCCTTACCATACCTGCTGAGCCTAGTGAATTCTCTTTCATATTCGGCAACTGACATCCTGTTCTGCCTCAGGTATAAGAATTCTTTCCTTCTCGCATCTAGGTAAGCCTTTGTGATGAAATTTTTCTTGAATTCATCCAAGAAGAATTGCCATGTACGCTGCTCTGCTGATACTCGCTGCTGAACAGTATTCCACCATGTGTATGCCTCATCTATCAGCAATGATGTGGCACAAATCAACTTGTCCTCTAGTGTACACTGTAATTGTTCCAGAACTCTCGATGTCCCATCTAACCAATACTCAGCTATTTCTGGACTATCATCCTTGTTAGCACTGAATTCTTTCGCCCCATATTTCCGAAGCTTCTCTAGTGGGGGCTTTCTTTCTCTTTCTACTACTATTGGTGCTTGAGGTATCACCCCTGCAATCTGTCTAAAAGTATCCGCAAGTTGCTTTAACAATACCTCTTGACCTGGTGCTATTGGAGCCTCACCCTCCACTGCTCTGGAGGCGTGTGACTCACTCTCACCTTCCTAAGACATCCTCCTAAAAGAACAACAACTGCTTAGTTCATCAGGGTAGTCATGGCATGTACACTATACTGACTTATGCATGCAAGCCCGGGGAAACTAAACCTAGGGCTCTGATACCAAAATTTGTAACATCCCTTCCCGGTCCACCCGTTAACCCGAATGAACCGAACCGAGACGCTACAAACTGGTTGACTTTATGTCTTGTCATGTTGATATCATAATGTATATTGAATATAATATCAGCTGATGTTGTTTATAATAATAATGTAATTTATATTTACAAGACACGATACTAGTGTCAAAATGAAATGGGCCCAACTGTGTGCCCTGTACATGCCATAAAAAGGGTAGACAAAAGATACACATCCAAATGAGTAGCTACCCTGAAGACTAAGTCTTCTACAGATGAACTGCAGCAGTTGCAAGCTGACTCTCTACGGTCCAGATCAAAACTTGCGAGTTAAACAGGTGACTCGCTGAGCAAATAAAGCTCAGTGGATATCTCAACATAAAAAGAAACAAGTAAGCACATACATGTGTAGAAAGAACCATGTAAACACATATGGTACATATAAGCACACATGTCATGATACCTTCATTATACCTTGATGATCTTTCTTACTGTTTATAATACTGTATGATTCATGCAATGTTATGTCAAGATATTTGTATGGCTCCATAAGGTTATAGTGAAACCAAAGTGATAAGAAAAACTGTATGAAACTGGATGAATACTGTATGCTTGGCTGCTATGGCCCATATATAATCATATCCACTCAACGGCCTGTAGCCGGAGTATCACACTGTATGGGGTGCAGATCTGCTATCCTATGTCGCGACATAGCCTTATCTAAGTGGTTTCTACCTAACCTCAATGGAGCCTAATGTTGGTATGTCAATAATATAACACAACATCATATTCATAGTTCATAACTTCATAAATCATAATGTTTATTTGATTTCACATCATTTGTATGCTTGCATGTTGTTTTGATACATGTTCTAATGTTGTATTTTTGTTGTAAAATGATTGGAGGCATACAAGTTGAGCAAAGGAATCCAATTGCATAGAAAATAAAGTCCAAAAGTGCATGAAAAGACAAGTCGCGAGCGCGCAGTGCAAAGTCGCGAGCGCGAGATGCAAAAATGAGAGTCAGTGAGTTATCGGGCACAAGTCGCGAGCGCGCAGTGCAAAGTCGCGAGCGCGTAAAGCACCAAATGAGAGTCAGAGAGTTTCAGGTGAAAGTCGCGAGCACGCAAATGAAAGTCGCGAGCGCGTAAAGTGCAAAATGAGAGTCAGTGAGTTTCAGGCACAAGTCGCGAGCTCGTCATGCAATTCGCGCGCGCGTCGCGTTTTCCAGCCTGCACAGTCTGTACTCGTTTGGTCATATCTCTCAATATACAACTTAGATTTGGATGATTCAAAAACCCATGTAAAGCTAACACATAGAGGAACAAATAACTCTTCTATACCACTTCCTAATTCCATCATTAAATGGGGTCAAAATCAAGATGAAGTTACTAGTAAAATTCCAGCAAAACCTGTTTCAGCATAAACTCACTATTTACTTCATTTATTCAATTCCTCCCCTGTTTTCTCACCATTACCAGTCCTCCCACTCAACATGAAGCAATATTGTCTCATTAACAACACACCACACAAATTCTCATGCAAAGAAAATGGTAAATGAAAAGAGATATCAAACCTTTACTCCAAAAAGCTTGAGCTCTTCTTTAACTTCCTTTTTCTACTACCTTTGAACTCACTTCACCTATAAATAAGAAGTCTTATGAATATTCTAAAAATAGCACCAAATGATTCAATTATGAACTTCAATAAGGTTTACTTACTTGGATAGAAGAGAAGTTGAAGTTAAGGCTTAACTACCATGAAAATGGATGGAGAAAGGAAGGAGATGAAGATAAAGATGAAAATGGGAAAGTGAAATGGTTATTACGGGTAGGCCATCAAAATATCAATGAATGTTTATGTGAAACTTCCTAAATGGTACCTCAATTGTCAACAGGTTTCTACTTAAGACCCAAGCTTGGTCTTTTAATGCAAATAAATCCTCACCCATATGCTTTGATCTTTTTCTCTCAATCAAGTAAGTCCACTTATAACCCCATTCTACCCCAACCGGGTTTGGTTTGGCCCGACTCAACTCGACTCTATGAAATGACTCGACTCAGTGCTAAGACTCGACTCGGTAGGATGTCACAGCAGGTCTGCTGCGCTTGTATCGTGGAGGCATGGTGAAGTAGAGAGGTGAAGAAATTTGGTTTTTGGTGTGTTTGGGTTGAGACAAAAAGAGAGAAAAGAGAAAAGATGGAGGAGGCAACTAGGGCGTGTGATTTGGGAAAAGAGTGGAATGAGGGCGTGCCCTTTAAATAGAGGCGTGTTTTAATGCGCAGGTCTGAACGTTGCACACCCGTGCTACCTGGCACGATTTGGCTATGCGCGCTTCTGACTCTTTGAGGTAGTTTACGGGCACGGGCGTGCTGGAAGGCACGGCTAGGGCGTGTGCACCTCTGACCTGTAGAAGAAAAGTTTGGCTTACTTAGCACGGGCATGCTGGAGGGCACGGCAAGGGCGTGCCAGGCTCTGACTTGTGAAACGACTTTCTCTTTTCTTGACGCACGGGCGTGTCATGGAGCACGGCTTTAGGCGTGCCAGCTGTAAAAAAACTTTGCCTTATTTTAGCACAGGCGTGCTGTATCACATAGTCAGGGCGTGCTAGCCGCTAACCTTGAAGGTTGATTCCCACCTCTTTGAGGCACGGTTGTGCTGATGAGCACGGTTAGGGCGTGCTAGCCTCTAACCTTCTAGAGTGATGTTCACCTCTTTGAAGCACGACCGTGTTGATGAGCACAGCTAGGGCGTGCTATCTTGTGGACTTCAACTTGTACCTGAAAGCATTTTTACTGAAACAGAAGAACAATTATGGAGAAAATTTTGGGAAATTTATAACAGAAATAACAAAAATAAATTGAAACAAGAAGATTTAGAAAAATAATATGGGTTGTCTCCCACTAGCGCTTTTGTTTAACGTCGTTAAGCTCGACGCACTAAACCTAGTTTAGGCTAAATAAGATTGATGGTGTTTTTGACTGGATCATAATTTTCATTTTGATAAACCTTTAAGCGTTGAGTATTGACTTTGAAACTCCTGTCACCATCCACTATTTCAATGGCCCATGTGGAAAAATTTCTTTGATCGTGAATGGGCCAGACCATCTAGAGTGCAACTTACCTAGAAAGAGATGGAGTCTGGAGTTATAGAGCAATACCTATTGTCCTACCTTTAGATTCCTCAAGATAATGTGCTTATCATGCCATTGTTTGGTGCGATCTTTATAGATTCTGGCATTCTCGTAAGCATGGAGTCATATTTCATCCATCATATTTAATTGAAGCAACCTTTTTGACCAACTTCTTTAGCATTAAAGTTAAGAAATTGGATTGCCCAATATGCCTTGTGTTCCAACTCAATAGGGAGGTGACAAGCCTTACCATAGACCATTCGATATGGGGACATACCAATTGGTGTTTTGAATACAATTCTATAAGCTCATAGAGCATCATCGAGTTTCTTGGTCCTTCCTAGATTGTCCAACTGTCGTCTTCAGAATCTTCTTGATTTCCCTATTACTAACTTCCACTTGTCCACTAGTTTGAGGGTGATATGGAGTACCTACACGATGAGAAACACCATATTTTGAAAGGAGGGAATCTAAGTATTTATTGCAAAAGTGCTTACCTCCGTCTGTGATTTTCGCTCTTGGGGTGCCATGATGTGTGAAAATATATTTCTTGATGAAGTTCATCACACTTTTGGCATCATTATTGGGAAGGGCAAAAGCTTCCGCCCACTTCGAGACATAGTCCACTGCTACTAGAATGTATTGATTAGAGTAAGAAGATGGAAAAGGTCCCATGAAATCTAAACCCCAAACATCAAAGATCTTTACTTCAAGGATACTGTTTAAAGGCATCTCATGTCGCTTAGAGATGTTACCTAACCTTTGACAACGATCATAAAGTCAAAAAAAGTTAAAGGCATCTTTAAATAGATTAGGCCAATACAAACCGCTTTTCAAGATACGCTCTTCCGGTATACATCGTCAAAAGAGCTAGTCACTACAATATTTGAACAAGAAAGGCTCCTCCTAATAGTAATATTTGAGATCATGAAAAAACTTTTTCTTTTGTTGATAAGAAAGATTGGGAGGAGTGAATTTGCAAACAAGGTAGTTAACTATATTGGCATACCATGGCGCTTGTGTGTTTGCTAAGAGGAGAAGATGTTCATGGGGGAAGTCTTCATTGATTTGTAATTTCATTTACCTTTCTTCACCCAACTTGAGCCTGGATAGGTGGTCTGCTACAAGGTTCTCGGTTCCCTTTTTATCACGAATCTCTAAATCAAATTCCTGTAAAAGAAGAACCCAACGGATTAATGTAGGCTTTGCATCTTTCTTGTCTAAAAAATACTTAATGGCAGAGTGGTCAGTGTAAACTATTGTTTTAGCTCCAATCAAATAAGCCCTAAATTTATCAAAAGCAAAAACAATAGCTAGAAGTTCTTTTTCAGTGGTGGCATAATTTAATTGTGCATCATTCAATGTGCGACTAGCATAATAAATGATGTGCAACTTCTTTTCCTTTCTTTGCCGAAGAACAGCTCCAACAGCATGATCACTAGCATCACACATAAGTTCAAATGGAAGATCCCAATCTGGTGCAGCAATGATAGGTGCTGAAATCAACTCTTTCTTCAACCTGTTAAAAGCATTCAAACACTCTTTGTCAAAATAAAAAGGGGCATCTTTAACTAATAAATTACAAAGAGGTTTTATGATTTTGGATAAATCTTTGATAAATCTCCTATAAAATCCTGCATGGCCAAGAAAGCTTCTTACTCCTCTTACTGAATTTGGATGAGGTAGCTTTTCAATTACCTCGATTTTGGCTTTATCCACTTCAATCCCCTTTTATGAGATTTTATGCCCTAAAACAATTCCTTCACTAACCATAAAATGACATTTTTCCCAATTCAAAACAAGGTTAGTGTCCTCGCATCGCTGCATTACTAAAGATAAGTTACAAAGACAAGCATCAAAAGAGGAACCAAACATAGAAAAATCATCCATAAATATTTCAATAAATTTTTCAACCATGTCAGAGAATATGGACGTCATGCATCTTTGAAAAGTTGCAGGAGCATTGCATAATCCAAAAGGCATTCTCCTATAAGCAAAGGTACCATAAGGGCAAGTGAAAGTCGTTTTCTCTTGATCTTCAAGAGCAATAGGTATTTGGAAATATCCTGAATAACCATCCAAAAAATAATAATAGGGATAACCTGCAAGTCTTTCAAGCATTTGATTGATAAAGGGTAAAGGGAAGTGATCCTTGCGTGTTGCTTTATTCAACTTCTTATAATCAATGCACACACGTCAACCTGTGACTGTTCGAGTGGGAATTAACTCATTGTTTTTGTTGGAAATAACTGTCATACCTCCCTTCTTTGGAACAACTTGCACAGGACTTACCCAACTGCTATCAGAAATTGGATAGACAATACCAACATCCAAAACCTTTATGATTTCAGCCTTGACTACCTCTTTCATATTTGGGTTCAATCTTCTTTGATGCTCAATTGAAGGTTTATAGTCTCCCTCCATCAGGATCTTATGCATTCATACACTTGGGCTTATTCCCTGCAAATCTGAAATTGACAACCCTAGAGCTTTCTTATGTTTTCGAAGAACCTGCAATAACCTTTCCTCTTGATCAAGTGTTAAGTGAGAAGAAATAATAACAGGAAAAGAATTATTCTCACCTAAGAATGCATGTTTTAAATGAGATGGAAGTTGTTTTAGTTCTTGCCTTGGTGGTTCACTTTCTTCCTTATTCATGATGCTCGAATTATTAATGTCATCCTTATTCTTAATATGTAAAGTGTCTTTCACACATTTATCAATAACATCAATCCTAAAACAGTCATTATAATCCATAGGGAGTTTACAAGATTTAAGAACATCAAAAACAATTTCCTCTTAACCTACCTTCAAAGTTAATTTACCTTCATATACATCAATCAATGCTCTTGTAGTTGCAAGAAAGTGTCTTCCAAGGAT
Organism: Jatropha curcas; assembly: GCF_041381405.1. NCBI lineage: Eukaryota > Viridiplantae > Streptophyta > Magnoliopsida > Malpighiales > Euphorbiaceae > Jatropha > Jatropha curcas. The sequence goes on from NC_143155.1 coordinate 17,292,739, forward strand.
TAAGGATCCTTCTCTATCTTCATCAATGTCAAGAATAACAAAATCAATAGGGAAGATAGATGTACCTACCTTTACGAGCACTCTTCTACAATTCCTCTTGGATATTTGATTGATCGATCTGCCAATTGTAAAGACATCCTTGTTGGTTTTAGCTCTCCCATCCCTCGCATCTTAAAAACTTCATAAGACATAAGGTTAATGCTAGCACCTAAATATGCTAAAGCTTTTTCAAAATCAAGATTACCAATATTACAAGGAATAGAAAAACTTCCTGGATCTTTCAACTTTGGAGGTAATTTGTTTTGAATAATTGCACTACACTCCTCAGTTAACATTACTGTTCCTTGATCATCAATTTCTCGTTTCTGGCTTAGGATCTCTTTTAGAAATTTTGCATAGCTGGGCATTTAAGCGAGAGCTTCAGCAAAAGGGATGTTGATTTGAAACTTTTTGAAGACATTAAGAAATTTGAGGAAGCTTTTGTCATCTTGTGCTTTCTTTAACCTTTATGGGAAAGGAACAGGTGGAACATATGGTTTTACTTCCTCTTGCTCTTCTAGTTTAATTATGGGAACTTGTTTATGCTCTTCCTTTTTCTTTTCTATCTTCGGTGGTTCCTCCAACTGTTTGCCACTTCTCAAAGTGATAGCTTGTACCTGCTCTTTAGGATTCTTTTCGGTATTACTAGGTAACGTACCTTGAGGTCGGGATGCCATTATGTTTGCAAACTGTCCTAGCTGAATCTCCAAGTTTCTTATCACAGCTTGCTGGATTTTATTATTTTCTCTAGTTTCGTTCATGAAGTCCATGTGCGATTTAGAAAGGGCAATAAGGAGATCATCCTGAGATTTTTTTTCTCTTGAGGTATAAAACCTGGTGGTGCGTTCAAGGCATTGTTTGGATTCCCATACGAAAGATTAGGGTGATTCCTCAATCTGTTATCATAAGAATTAGAGTATGGGTAATTCTTCCTTCCTTGATTCATCACATAGTTTACTTGTTCCAAAGTTTGCGGGCTTAAAGAGTCTAGCATGCATTCTCCCCATGTTGCCCATTACACCTGTCACAAACTTGCATAATAGAGTTGACAGGGTTAGTAGTCAATAAATCCAACTTTCTTACCATATTATCCACTTTGGCATTGAGTGCTGTAATGGCATCTATCTCATAAACTCCTACAGACTTCTTTCTTTTGGAGCTGTTTTGGTAATGACTATTGCTTGCCATCTCTTCTATCAGGTCATATACCTCATCAATTTCTTTTCTTTCAAAAGATCCACCTGCAGCTGCAACTACATCTAGAGTGATTTTAATGTTAGGAGATAACGTATTATAAAAAGTTTGTACCTGTAACCACTTAGGCAAACTATGATGTGGGCACTTTCTTAATAAGTCCTTGAATCTTTCCCAAGCTTCGTACAAACTCTTTTGATCATGGTGGGCAAAGGTCATTATCTCATTGCGCAGTTTTGTGGTTTTTGAAGTGTTGACGCGTGGTTTTATGCCCCCACCTGACCCAATGAGGATATGAGGATAAGGGACAAGGCATCACGATCAACCAGAAGTGTTTGAACCAAAATTTGAACCAAACCGCCCAGAGGAGCCTGACTCGCGTTAGGGTTGCGTCACGCAGCTATAACCTGCGTGACGGCACTCATAGTTGCGTCACGCAACTCTAACTAGGTTGACACCTCTGGCGCGCGCCTGTGCAGCGGCCTGCACTGTTTGTATGGATACGCGACAACTGTATGAAAAGTAAGCTGCGTCACGCAGCTCATGGTTCCGTCACGCAGCCTCTACCTGCGTGACGCAGCTTGTTCTGTTGCCTACCATATAAATACATCATTTTGTGCTTAAAACGGGACTTTTTAACATTTTCTCTCATTTTTCTCTAAAGATTTTAATGTTTTAACTTAAGCTTTCAATTAAACGGCTAGGGTTTCTTCTCCAAGAATTCAAGTGAGTAAACTTGAGGAAGATCAAACCATTAACCATCTAGTTTTGAAACTAAAAAAAAAAAAGAAGAGCAAAAAAAAGATAAAGAGAGAAAAAGATAGAAAAGAAAGAAAAGAAAACGTTTGCTTGGTATAAACTTGGTAACAACATCTCTGGGATCGTGAAGCAGTGTCCTAAAACCGATCTAAGTGCATGCAATCCTCAAATCTGAGGGCTAGGTAATCATTTTACCCTTTTCTTTTCATTTTTAACTTTTTCTTGCTTAAAAATCTCATTTTCATAGTGTTTAATTGGTTTGTAATTGTTTAAACGTAATTTTGCCCACTGTTGGACCTTTTTTGAATTGTGTCTAATCATTTTTGACAAAAAGAACACGTAAAAAGAGTAGTTTGAAAGGTAGTTGCGGACCAGAGCAGCCGCGTCACGTAGCTATTACCTGCGTGACGCGACTGTTCATGTCCAAAAGTCTTTGATCCGGACTGGACCACCTGCGTGACGCAGCTGTTCGTGTACTCAGTCTCTATTTTATTTCACACTTGTATCTGATATTTCGCTATGAATAAATAATCGATATGTCTGAGTGATTTAATAATGTCACGAACAGTTCCGTCACGTAGCTAGGAGTTCCGTCACGCGACTATTCTTCATAGAATAGCTGCGTGAAACAACTATTCCAATCTCCAGTCAAATAATAAGAGTTCCGTCACGCGACTGTTCTTCATAGAACAGCTGCGTGACGCGACTGTTCTAGTTTCCAAAACCATAACTAGAGTTTCGTCGCGCGACTATTCTTCATAGAACAGCTGCGTGACGCAACTATTCTAAGTTCCAGAATAAATAATGAGAGTTGCGCCACGCGACTGTTCTTCATAGAACAGCTGCGTGACGCGACTGTCTTCAAATTCCAGAATAGTTGCCTTATTCTGCCTTAATTTCATGTTACTAAGTAGATTTTTAATCTTAATCCGGAAAATAACCAGTAATGGGCAAATTGTGTTTTAATCAAACCAAACCAATTAATTACTTGTGATCATGAGATTTTAGAATTTATTATTTATTGCTTATTATTGATTATATTATTGAAATCGGTTTGTGGCCATAAGGCAAGAGCGGGTCTTTTAATTTTATTTGATATGTATTATGGATGAATGGTGGATGTGATGATTAATTTATGATGAATGCAATGAATGAATCTAGTTGGGACGATTAATTAATTTTCCACATAGGAACTCGGTTCGGTTTATTCGGGTTGGGTTTAAATAATTGGCTTTTCTAAAATAAAATCAATTAGAAATCGTAGGTTAAAAAGAGGCCGTTTTCCAGGCATCGGCTTCCAACGGGCCGACGTACCTAATTCCCTTACCTAGAATCGTACTACGTACGCCTGATCAGTTTTTTTTCTAAATAATTCGGCCTTGAATAAAATTGGGTTTAAAATGGAGTCAATTTTATAAAATAAAATTGAAAACGGTCCCATTGCTGAAAAAATGGGTGGCGACTAAAATAATTTATAAGACCGATTTATCGGCATCGCGTATTCAAAAAGAGATTTTTTATCACCTTTTTCCCAAAAAATAAATAAACAACCAATAATAATAAATAAAAAGATGTTTTTCGAGATCCTTCCGGGGTTCGGGATTTCGGCGAAAACATGAAGATGGAAAGAATTTTGCTAAAAATTTTTGGGCTAATTCCTCCCATGTTGTAAAACTTCCAGCAGGGCATGATTGTAACCAAGATCGTGCTTTGTCCCTAAGAGTGAAAGGGAAGAGTCTTAGTTTTATGGCATCCTTGGAAACACCATTTTGTTTGAAGGTATCGCAAATCTCCAGGAAATTTATGATATGGGCATTAGGATCTTCACTAGGTAAACCTCCATATTGAATTGAGGGAGAAAGCATTTGGATAATTGCAGGTTTAATTTCAAAATTATTTGCTTCCACCCTAGGTCTTGTGATTCTCGAGGTTGTTCCATTGAGAGAAGGTGTTGTATAATCTCACAAGGTGCGGACATGAGGTTGAGGTCTGTTTTGAGGGTTAACTTCATCGTCCATGTCTGCTTGCTGTTCAAGTTTGCTTTCACGTGTTCTTCTAGCGGCGTTGTTCCTACGACAGGTCTTTTCAATTTCTAGATCAAAGATCAAAGGTTTAGTCCTACCTGATCTTCTTTGCATAAACACCTGAAATAATTCTTTAAAGGAAAAATTAAATAAAACAAAAGAAGAATAAATGTCTAAATTAATAATAGGGTAATTAGTATTGATATTGATAACGCCAATCCCCGGCAACGGCGCCAAAAACTTGACAGTAATTTTTCGCAAGTATACGAAAATCGCAACAAGTAATATAGAATGAGTAGAGTATCATCTCCATAGGGATTTTGTATCAAGTACCAAAATTATGTTAACCTATTATTATTTAAACGACAATAAGGGAAAATTGTTGTGAGAAATAAATAATTAAAAGAGAACAAAAATAAACCAAGCAACAGTATTGAAGAAAAGAAGTCAAGGATTTAAAACTACTAGGGATTTTGATTTCACTTAACTCTATCCAATTTATTTTATTAGTTCGTTAATCAATTTTAATTGTTCAAGTCAGGGAAACAACCCTAGAATCACTAATAAGCTCTCCCGATGTTTTGTTAGTTATTTTAATCCAATCTAATTACCTATCTTCCAATAGCGTAATCAAACATGAATTAAATTATTAAGTTTTGTGGTTTGTTTTGTGAATTCATAACCTAAGGTTATTAACTTATGAAAAACCCCCATGAGTCAAACCATATAGCTTCTGCATCAAGTTATTATTCTCATGTAATTTATTACCTTTTTCATATCAAAAATCCTTCTCTCGATAGTGATTAATGAAATAAATCAATCCAGGGGAGAAACTCTCCCTGGAAGCATTAAAGTCAATAATAAATTATACTTTGAACAAAGAAAAACAAATCTAATATTATAAATTGGAAAAGAAATTAAGCTACATCAAATCCCTAGTATGAGAATTTAGTTCGATATAGTAATTAAATAAAACTCAATACTACTTGAATAAAATTACATAATCAAACAGAATAATGAAAGAATAAAACAAGTTAAAGAGTTTAGAGATAAAAACTAGGCAACAAATAACGTGGACGGCTTCCTTGAATCTTGACACAAATCTTAAATGCTTGGAGTATTTGAGAGAGAGAAGAAACAATAGAACAAGAATTGTCAAAGACTCGAGATATCCTTTACAATGAATGGCCCCTCTCTTTATATAGACTTCTTGAGAGAAAATCTGACTCTGTTTAGGAAATAGAATCCTTATTAAGTAAGAAATCTTTTTGGAGATATGAAACTATTTAAGCTTTGGATTTCTTCTCAATTAGGACTTTTCCATCCTCCTAAATAGGATTAGATCTTGATTTGCACGTCAGGAAAATATTTGAGGTGGGCCCATGTAAGTTATAGAAATTGGCTGGCGTTCTCAATTCAGGACGGCATCAAATTCGTAGCACGGGCATGCTATTTTCACAGTCTGGGCATGCCAGAGCCTAAGTTTTATGGATTGTTCAGCACGGGGCGTGCTCCGCAACATGTCCAGAGAAGAATCTGTGGCAAGGGCGTGCCCCATAGCACTGCTAGGGCATGCTAGGCTTTGACTTTCCAGGATGAAATGCATCACAGGTGTGCTTAAGCAAGCACGCCCTGAGGTCCTTTCAGGCACGGGCGTGCCATATAGTACGGTCCGACCGTGCTAGAGTCTGAGTCTTCACTTGATTTTCCTTAAATTCAGCACGGGCGTGCTAATGTGTATGGGCAGGGCGTGCTAGGGCTTGAGTGTTTTGCTTTATTTTGCTCTTTTCTGTGCCAAAACCCTGCAAATTTCTTTAAGATCAAGTGGATTATGATTCAAGAAAGCTTTGAACAAAAACATAAATAAAACTAAATAAAAATTAATTAAAGTGATTAAAATTACTAAAATTCCTAATAAAAACTATATTAAAAATACTATAAGAATAACACCTATCACTTTCTAATGATTTGGAGGTATAAAAAAACATATGTTCACAATTCATTTACTAATTCTCATCACAATCATACTTATTTTAGGAATCTCTTAATCAAGAACTCAATATTAATAACAAAACCTAATTTAACAAGATTGAGGGTCGGATACCCACCGCTTTTCATCAGCTACTAGCAATTAAATTCCAACAAGCTTCTTCCTTCTCCTTCTAATACTTTAATTCACTCTTAAATCATCATTCACACATATTTACAACTCCAAACCATACTTTCATTTTATAATAGACTAGTTCTTTTTATGACATGCGATGCACGTTGACTATACTCGTGATATGCTCATTTTTTTATACTCCTTATAGTTTTTTATTTACATAATTAAAGTATAAATTCTTATTTAGATTGCAATAAATATAGTAGTTTTTATATAGACAGTAAAATATGCTTTTTAATTATATATCTTGCACTGTAATATCTCATTAAAAAAAATTGATATATTTATTTCACTCTTTAAAATAGTAATTTAAATATAAAATATGTCATTTATATTTTCTTCAACATACTGATTTATAGAGTTTTTATTATACGCTAATTGCTTTTATTTTTTGTTTAAGTACTAAATTGATTTATAAAAATCATCACATAGTTTTTATTTTACGTTTTATAATTAATTTACATGTTTTGTGAATAAATTTCACTATAATCTTTTTCAGTAAATAAATATACTTTAACAATAGAATAAGAAACTAATCTAATAAACCAAATTAAATATTTATAAATAATAATAATTTTTATTTTTATTTTTTAGCCAATCAAAATCACGAAATCATTTAAAAAATTTATTGTTAAAATTATATTCCTTAATAGAAAGAATATAATTTGAATTATATAAGATATCAATAGAATTAATCAAATTTGAGATGTTTAAAAATAATATTTTTTATCCTATTTTTCGGCCCACCAAATCAGAGCGCAATTTATAATTAAAGAAATTTAACCATATCCTTTTAAAATCAAAATATTAATTATCTAGAAATATTTTTTTTAAATAAATTTAAAAAAGTAAAAATTTTCAAATGTCTCATATTTACATACATTCATTTAAAATAATAATGTTGAAGGCAGTAAATAAAAATAAAATAATAAATAATAATAATAAATTACTAAAATTATTTAATTATTATTAATATTATAATGAAATAAAACATAATTATACATAATAAGATAATAATAGTACAATTTTAAAGTTTCAAATGCTTAATTATCTATATGTATTCATCTATTAAAAAGTTAAAAAAACATCCAATCAAATTATAGAACATTTAAATTTCATTAAGAGTATTATCGTAGCGTTAATTATACATTAAGCATAATATTTAAAATAAAATTTAAAATTGATCACTAATAAGGTTATTTTAAAACATTTAAAATTTCAGTAAGGGCATTATAGATAATCTCATTAATCCTCCTCATTCCCACTTTTTTTATATAGTATAGATAGATGTAATTCACATAACCAAAAATAAATCTCTATCTCAAAGTTCAAGATAAGTCTTTACTATGTAGAATAGAACCTCTTCATTCCTCTCACTACTTGGAATCCAGTAAGCTTAACAGATCACCATCGTTTTCCTCCTTTAATCTCACCTTTCAAAAGCTTAATTTAGTTTGATATGATGACAAGAAGGTGTTTCATGGAAGGATTGTGATTTCTAAAGGATAATCAGCTGAAAAGGGGTGTTTAGTTGACGAGAAAGTGAGGGAAAATGAAAGAAAATCAAGTTAGTTAATAACTCTCTCTCTCTCTCTCTCCTCATATTATTCTACTAATCACCAACTAAAAGCCCTACTTAAGCATACACATATTAGTACATTTATGGATCTATATATAACTTTAAGGAACTTAAGATGAGGGTTGTTATGGGGCATTACCTTATCCATTAATGCTAACAATAATATAATTTTATTAGAATAAAAACTTGATGTTTAATGTACATTATCTTAAATAACAAAGTCAATTATGTTTTTTTTTTTTTTTCAACTTAAGCCAAAGAAATATTTGTTTGTATTTGGGTTGAGCAAATATATTTATATTATTGTGTTGATGTTTAATGGGCCTACTGAGGGCTAATATATATGTTTTTATTATTAAGTTTGAAGTCAAAAGCATAAGCTTACTATGAGCTTTTGGTGCTTATCTATGTCATACTATTAAGTTTTGGTCATGGCAAGTTTCTTTTATTCAGTAATTAAACATTTATATTTCTATGTTATAACTACAATCTACTCAACTTAGAAAGGCAAAAGAATTCAATGCATAAATTTAAAAAACTTAAACATAGAATTAAACAAAATAAAAAATAAAATAAAATAAAAGTACAAAAAAATACAAAGAAGGCGATGCCATTAAAGGCTAACTTTTGTTTCTTTTTGCTAAAGGATAGTGATTGGCATCTCTAATGTTTGTAATGTAGCCACTCCTTTACATTATAGAGAAAGCAAATATTAGGTTACAATAGGAATTTTGGTATATCAATCCCTAATTTTCCTCTCTCTAACCTAAGGATATGCCTTTTTTCTCCATAAAGTTTAGAGGGTATAATCCAGCTTATTACGTGAATCAATTGGATAGGTATGATATCCAAATTTCTAAGGAAGGACATATGGCTCGGGGGTTTAAATTGATTTAGGGAGAAATCGGATTGGTGCAAGCACAAGCCTAAAGGCCCCAATTAAGGCCTTTGTTGTTATTTAATTTTCAAGTTTGTTCAATTTTAGGGTTTTTTTTTTTTTTTTTTTTTTGTCTATTTTGGCTTGGTTTTGTACGATCAAATAAGGTTGTTCAAACTTGCATAGGTCGGGTTTTAAATCAACCAAAAATACTCAACATTTTCATTAGCCAACTCAAGTGGAGCTATTTAGCAAAGAATCAATATATAATGCAAAAGGTAACAGAGGATTGAAGATGCTGGAGGTTTGAAGAAGGAAGCCGTTGTTAGTAACGGCTAATATTAACCAACGATGTCATTTCATTATACCAGAAAGAAAAAGATTACAAAAAGGGAATACGGTGTTGCACGGATAATGAAGGCAGTGACAAAACACATACTGTATATCTTCTTCTTACTCATAACAAAAACAGTTGAAGTGTTGCAAGTTTGTTATGAAAAATGAAGAGAGAGAAAGTTCAGTTGTAACAGATTTTAAGAGCTAAATTTGATGTGTCAGTGGTGTCCGTAAAAGGTGTATAAATAATTGTATAGAGCATCTTGTGTAGCAAGTTTTGGTGAATCTTCTTTTCTTCTTTTCAGAATTGTAACCTTCCTCTGTTTTTGTTCTTCTCTTGTATCTGTTATTCTCTCTATCTTCTTATTCAATGAGATGAATTCAATCAAGTTTTATATGGTATATAGAAAATTTCTTAACATAGAAAATTTCTTATCATATGAAATCATACATGTTAGCTTACTTTTGAACTTAAGTGACTCATGAAAACTTCATACTTAAACATAAGTACTTAATATAGGAAACTTCTCATAAATTCCTTTTCTTTTAAAACTTTCTTAAACTCATCATGAAATTTATCATAAGAAACTTCTTATCATATAAAATCATACTTTCCTTATTCAAAATTCAAAGCACATGCACCGTAAATACCCATTTTTTTAAAAAACTCTAAACATATGAAAGTTATCAAAATAATCATACTTATGACCATATATATATATAGATAGCATACCATACAAAAAAAATAATGAAGTAAGCCTTACCACCCTAGAGTGGTTTGGCCTCTGAATGAAAACCAAGGGGAGGAATTTCCTTCTCCTCATGCATTATCTAAACTAATTCCACACTTTATAAAATTTCCAACAATTTTTCCCATTTATATCTATTTAAACATATCCACAATAACACTTTTCAAAATTATATCTTATTTTTATCAAATAAATTCTCAAACATACAAATAATCAAGAGAACCTCATCACACATGATTCATACATACATTTATCCAAATAAACCCATGATTCAAGGCATAGGAAATTTCCACCATTAAAATAACCTTGACCTTTGCTGTGTTTTTAAGACATAACTTGAGTTATAGGTTTCCAAATTGAACGAAATCAGATTCATTAGAAAGATAAAATAAAATTATACAAATGTTATGAAGGGACCACAGCCCAGATCAATGTGTAAGATGGTAAACAGAAGCTAGGAACACAGACCAATAGTCCAGACCCGATTCAGCAGAACTAAGTCCAATGTTTATTAAATTCCTACTTCACCAAACACTCAAATTAAACCAATCCAAAACCAGGGAAGTCTCAAGACACAGGGCAACAACTCTCATGAAGAACTTAGAACATAATCTTTCCATTATAGTGGTCAAAATGGGCACTCAATTTAAAGATGCATGTGGCCCGGCATAACAGAGTCAGTTTGGGTTTTTCAGCCATAAGTTGAGCTATATATATCCAAATTGGACATAAGAGGATGGGCTGGAAAGCTAAGAAGTAGACCTACAACTTTAATGAAGGACGCAGACACGAATAGAGAATATAAGGGATCGAGAAATTGTCCTAAAGCTCACCCAATAACACATTTTCCCAATTAACCATGAAAAGAATAGGAAAGACATAGATACAAGGTAGAGGTTTCTACCACATATTAAATACTCATCAAACATTACCCAAGAGCATGTTATTGCAACCAAAGTTCAACAAATCAATCATTTCATACAAAATCCCAAAATATACACATGATAGCATATATGCACAAAATCAAAAATTCAAGTAAGGTAAGTGTGTTTATGAACACTAACCTTAAAAATAAGCTTTAGCAAGCTTAAATTAAAGCTTTCTAAGCTCTAACTTTGCCTTTACTCCATGGTAGAGGTTTCCCCAACCTTTGGCTTAAGTAGAGAATCTCCAACTTTCTTGAAAATAATCACCACAAATCACTTCTCAAGCTTAATTCTCTAAGATTAATTACTTAAATCAAGTTGGGTGGGTTCAATTTGGTGGATTTAACAAGTAAGAAGTGAAGAAAAACAAAGAAGAGAAGAAGAAGAGGAAGTTGGCGTTGAAGAGGAGAAGAAGAAGAGAAAAAGTGGTTGCTCAATAATTGGAGTTGACCTTATAAAGTGATCAAAGGGTATTTTGGTCTTTTTCCACAATTGGATGGCTAAGATTAAGTCAAAACTAATCTATGGTGTCTCCGACACCGAAGGTGGCATCCGTCGTCGGGTCTCACGGGACTGGGCGGAGGGTGTTACACAGGACTTCTTTGATACTTTTTCTCCTGTAGCTAAAGTTACAACTATCAGACTTCTCTCAATGAAAGGGTGGTTCTTGGAGCAGCTTGATGTAAACAATGCTTTTCTTCATGGGGATTTACATAAAGAAATTTATATGGAGGCTCCTTTGGGGTTATAGGTTCCTGATGGTTCAGTTTGTAAGCTGCAGAAGAGTTTATATGGCTTGAAGCAAGCCAGTAGACAATGGTTTCACAAGTCAACGACTTTTCTTATTATTATTGGCTATCAACAATCCCAATCAGATCACTCTCTATTCACTAAATCAAAAGGGGAACAATTTACTGCCCTATTGATTTATGTAGATGATATTGTTCAAGCAGGGAATGATTCTTCGGAGATTAGCTTAGACAAAGCTTCTTAGGATGCCAAATTCAAGATAAAAGATCTTGGTAAGCTAAGGTACTTTTTGGGATTGGAAATTGCTAGGTCAAAGGCAGGATTGCATATATGTCAAAGAAAGTATGCACTAGAGCTCCTAACTGAGTATGGAGTTTTAGGTGCTAAGCCTTCCTCCTCTCCTATGGATTATAATGTCAAATTGAGTAAAGATGATGGTGACTTGTTGACTGATATAACAAGTTACAGAAAACTAGTGGGGCAGCTATCATATCTCACTACCACAAGGCCAGATATCACTTATGTTGTCAATACCTTGAGCCAATTTCTCTCTGCACCAAGAACAACTCATTATCAGGCATTGCTCAAGGTTCTTAGATATGTTAAATCTAGTCCTGGTAATGGTTTATTTTATAAAGCTAGTTCAGCACCAAAGCTAACTGCCTTTAGTGACTCTGATTGGGACGGTTGCCTTGACACAAGGCGATCTATAACAGGTTATGCAATTTACCTGAGAGATTCCTTGATCAGCTGGAGATCAAAGAAGCAAGTGACTGTGTCCAGATCTTCTTCAGAAGCAGAATATCGAGCTCTTGCTGTCACAACATGTGAACTTCAATGGTTGAGCTATATGCTATCCGATCTTGGTCATAATTTATTTGCACCCATTAGTCTCTTTTGTGATAATCAATCAGCAATTTATCTCACAGCTAATCCTGCCTTTCATGAGCGATCGAAGCATATAGAGATAGATTGCCATTTTATTCGAGAAAAGGTTAATTCTGGCCTTGTTCATCTTATGCCTATTTCTACAGAGCTGCAGCTTGCTGACTTGTATACCAAATCTCTTTCTCCTTCACGTTTTAAGTTTCTCATGTCCAAACTAGGCATGTCTAACATCCATGGCCCAGCTTGCGGGGGGTAACAGAGGATTGAAGATGCTAGTGGTTTGAAGAAGGAAGCCATTGTTAGTAACGGCTAATATTAGCCAACGATGTCGTTTCATTATTCAAGAAAGAAAAAGATTACAAAAAGGGAAAACGGTGTCGCACGGATAATGAAGGCAGTGACAAAACACATACTGTATATCTTCTTCTTACTCATAACAAAAACAGTTGAAGTGTTGCAAGTTTGTTATGGAAAATTAAGAGAGAGAAAGTTGAGTTGTAACAGATTTTAAGAGCTAAATTTGATGTGTCAGTGGTGTCCGTAAAAGGTGTATAAATAACTGTATAGAGCATCTTGTGTAGCAAGTTTTGGTGAATCTTCTTTTCTTCTTTTCAGAATTGTAAACTTCCTCTGTTTTTGTTCTTCTCTTGTATCTGTTATTCTCTCTATCTTCTTATTCAATGAGATGAATTCAATCAAGTTTTATAGAAGGATCAACCCATGTTGTTTGCATTGGATTTCAATTTCCTCTCAAATCAAAACCAATCAACAAAAGAAGAGAAAATAAACACCAATAAGTATATAGTAGCAATAATAAAAGTAGTATTTACTTATTTGATATTCTTCTTTAATGGAAATTAATGCCTAAAAAGTTGAAAAAGGTTTGTGCCTATTCCCCTGAGATTTATGAAGATTTATCACACATGCTCTTTCTTTCTCTCTCTCTCCTTTTATGTATCTCTCTCTATTTTATGTTTTTGTTTTACTTATCTATTTCTGCTATTATTTATTTTGGTTGTACTTGATTCATATATATGTTTTAGAGAGATATGAGAGACAGTTGGTAGCTAGGCTAGTGGATAGAAAGATGGGAGGAGAGAGTTTAGGATGATAAGAGAGTAAAATCAACAATATAGAACTGGATTTTTAAAGCGTTAAGTAGACACTGAAAGATCATTGTTATGGCCATCTTTCTCCTCCTTACGTTGGTGGTGGCAAAAGTTTTGGATCTTGCTTAATTGCAATAACAATTAAACTACATCCACTATAAAAAATACTGTGATTGCCAATCAAAATTAAACACAAATTCTGCAATTGAAAATTGAAACCAAAATGCAACAAAATCCTAGTAATCATATGGAAACAACACAAACCTCAACTATCCATTTCATTCTCTAAAATTGGAAAAAGAAAAGAAAATGCAGAAATTGCCAAAAAATTATACTTGCCAGAGAAGAATAAGTAACCAAAATCAGCTAGCGGGGCCGATCAATGGCGACAGAACAAAAGCACTGGCTTCTTCAGGTTTTTGTGCTTGAAGAAACCGATTTTGAGAGATGAATAATCTATGTGTAAAACTGAATGTTTAGTAATGTTCTATAAAAAAAGAAAGCTAGCTCTATGTGTATTATATGTTAATGATGGGCCAAATATTAGAAGCTGACATGGCAAGACAGACAGTTATTCTCAAAGCTTCACACGTGATCCATCAGCAAATATAATTTTTTTGAAGCTTTGATTTTACTTTATTCAAATCTAAATGAATCTTAGTTTAACTAATTAATTAGCATTCATTATTATTATCATTATTTTAAGTACAATTAAATTAATTGAAAGATACAATTTTCATAAGTATTGCTTTCAACATCCACAAACTAAAAAGGAAGTTGTTACTTCTATGTATCAGATATAATACAGGATGAAGGAGCATAACCCAACCTAGCCCTGCCAAGATCAAACTCCCAAAGATGGTTTTGTTGCAAAATATTACCAATAATAGTTGTTCCTGGCCATCCACCAGAAGTAAATGCAAGACACTTTGTATCTCTAGCAACATCAATCACATAGTTTTTAATTGGCGGTTGAAATTTAGCTCCATCTGCAAAATGAAATACAAGTCTTGGCACCAATGATTCATTGTACCCTTCAGTACTAAAACAATGTTTTACAGGTATTCCTGGTATCTCTATCTTTTCAAAATTTGCCAGGGCAACTTTAAATGCATTTACCACTGTATCATGTGCTGCTCCTGCCAAAATTGTCATGCTTGTGCCTGAATCAAGAATAACTCCACCCTTACCAGTGATGTTCCATACCTCCTGTGGAATGTTTAGCATTTTACCATCCACTGATATTCCACTAACATTAACACAATAATACGGATTCATGTAATCTAGTAGTAATTCTGTATATTGCATATTTTGCACTTTTGTATGTTTCACATCTCCAAAACTTAAGTAGTTTCTGACGTTAGTTGGAGACAAATGATCAACCAAGCAATATGAGAACTTGTTTCCAAATACTTCTGCCAACCTTACGACAAAAGAATGCTTACTATACCCTAAGCCCAACACTCCATCTAATTTTGAGTCACCAATGAATTTTACTGTGCACCCAATAACCACATTAAATAGTACTATCTTGAGCCTACTATGGAGTCCCACCTTGACAGTCTCATTAGCAAAAATCCCTATTGCCCGATACCCATTAGCATATCTACCACATGAAAGATTACACTTTAATCAGTAATAATATTAAAATAATTATATTACTACTTATAACTGAATTAATTAATGACCTAAGAATAAAAAGATTAACTTAACTTAATAAAAAGACTTATTTTGCACAAGCAATTTAATAAAAATGTCATTAAAGATAATGCATATTAAACAAGGTAAATCTTTTATATCTTCGAAAAAAAACAAGGTAAATCTTCTATAAGGTACATAGGATTAAATATTTGAAGAACAATGTACATATGCATATATTTAAAGATTAAAATAGAAAATCATGTATGTGAGATCAATACAAGAAAAATAAAGAATAGTTACCCATAGTCAAAGATACATGGTAGCTCTGGGGAAGGACAATCGGCCACGCTTTGATAAGGGATAAGATCATCTTCACACATTTTAGAGGAGCATGGAATTGTCCGAAATGAAGGGGAATCATTACCATTAAAGACCCTACCACGGTGAGGACTGCTCATAGGACACCCTTTGCACCTATATTTGCAGTGCATCCATGTTAGATCACTGCCTGTATCTGCCACCAACAAAAACTTTTGCGGTCGAGGACTTCCAATTCGAAATGATACAAAGTATTCTGCCACTCTAATATCTGTACCTGTTTGTATTGGAATCTCGGCTGTTTCTTTTCCATCATAAACACTTATGCCCCTTCTTTTTCTATTATACTGTGATGCAATGACTTGTTGCCTGAGATTGTCACTTTCAAGCAACTGCCTTATACGATCCGATCTATTCTTGGGTGGTCCAAGCAAATTATCCTCTGTCTTTAGCTTATGCGAATGCCTATGAATCAACTCAAACCAAACTCCTGTATTATTGGAGATAGAAATTGCATCTACATAAAGAAAGAATATGACAATATTAAAGCATGAGATTAATGATAACACCAGTAGGAGGTGGGGTGAACACATTTCGATGGCTAATCAATCTGGGTAGAAAAGAAAACATCCAAACACCAATCCTATCTACTTTTTAGGTGAATGATGAAAAGAAAGCTCAAAGCAAAAGGTGGTATTTTTTTAAGCTACAAATTCTCCCTTTTCTCTGTTATGAATGGATGGCTATATTTCTTATCTTTCTATTATTAGTATTATTGTTGGCTATTGATTTTGTTCATATCATTAACGTAAATTTCTGATAGTTTAAAATACTTGGCTCCGTTAGAGCCCCTCATTTATGAAGTTTACATTGGAAATAATGCATTGTAATTCTATATAAGTGAGCATGTCAGATATGATATGAAAAATATATATTGAATTCTATAATTACTGGTCAATTATAGATATATTACGTTTTAAGAAATACTAAAATATATTTGGTTGGAATAATTGTTACTAACTTTTAATATTAGTAAAAAATTAATGGAACTAGTGTTTTGATTAAACATAAACTTTAATCTAGTTTTCCTTTGTTCAAACACTCATAAACCTATACCAAGTTCAATCCAAGAAATTAGGATTAGTGTTGGTTCTACCTCATTTTTAAGAGTTTCCTGGAAGTTGAGCATGAATGTAGGTTTTGGTGCTACGGAGTTTCTCCCTTTACACTAAGGAGAGGATGTTGGGTTTCTTAAATAATTTTGCATCCCATCAAGTAAGTTTAACGGCTGAATATATAAATTCACTCATAAACTTTGTAACTTTAACGTTGTTACACCCTGAACATTACAGATAACCTATTGTGCACTTTAACTTGGAAATTTTTGTAATATTCACACTTTTTTGACACTAATACCAATTTTTTTTTAGATTTTTTTTCTTTTATCTACAAATTATCAATGTAGTTAGCATGACTTTTGGAATAATAATTTTCATAATTTTTAATAAGTGTTTCATTGATTTACTTTTGTAGGTTGAAGTGTTCAATAAAATAATTTTAAAAATTAAAATGTTTAATAGATATAATTTTATAAGTTGAAGTGTTTGATATATCAAAATAAAAGTTGAGGGTGTCACAAGATTAAATTAACAAAATAATTTTGAAAATTAAAATGTTTAATAGATATAATTTTATAAGTTGAAGTGTTTGATATATCAAAATAAAAGTTGAGAGTGTCACAAGATTAAATTAACAAAATTTAGAGGTGCATTTATATATTCGTCTGAATTTAAAACCTATATTCATTTTAATGGCCAGTAAAAAAATGAATTTTACGATTGGTTTTTAGTAGGTTGTTTATGTTAATAACTCGTGTTTGTAAGAGCATTTGAAATAGAGCTAATGAGCCGAGCTTACTATTGTAAAGCTTGAGTTTGACTTGATAAAGGGATACTCGGGCTCCATCTCAACTTAAATTTATATTTTATAGTTCAACAAAAGAACTTTTTAACTGTTTCAAGCTTGAGCACTACTTATTTATTGGACGAGTTCAATAAGCAAATTTTAGATTAATTCACTAAATTTATCGAATGAGTTTGTTTTTCAAACCGAGCCTCAAGCAATTCATCAACAACTTGGCTCATTTAAAGCAGCAATTGAAGGTTTATATATTTTTGGTAATGCTAAGCTTATTGGTTTTAAATGATG
The DNA here is from genome assembly GCF_041381405.1 of Jatropha curcas. Taxonomy (NCBI): domain Eukaryota; kingdom Viridiplantae; phylum Streptophyta; class Magnoliopsida; order Malpighiales; family Euphorbiaceae; genus Jatropha; species Jatropha curcas. Next base: position 17,310,300 of record NC_143155.1, read on the forward strand.
AGAATAATGTTTAGATTTTGTTCTAAATTATTAGTTGAGTTTGTTAAAATCCCTTGTAGAAGATCAAACCACCACACAATCTATAACTAGGTAACTTGGCTTGGTACATGTTGGGAAAAGCATTAGCACCTCAAATGCTTAGTTGTAATTAACCTCTTCTAAAATGATTTTTCTTCCTTTCTGATTTTACCATATTTATGCATATTTTGAACAATGTCATTGACATTTAAATAACATCATATATAAATTAGCATCCAAAAACCATTTAACATATTATGTAAAATCATCATCATCATCATCTCACACCGTAATATTTATATTCGTAGCATCAACCTTCGCATGCCAATATAACATCACCAACATATCTAAAGATACATACTAAATTATATTATTATATTATATATATATATAGACACTATATCAGACTACATGTGCTCAATTTTATTTTCTAGAATTTTCCTTTTCTTTAAGTTAATAGCATAAAACTGAATATTGAATATAAAAATAAAAACAATTCTGATATTACAAATGTATTTGGATTTGTAATTAAGAATCATTGTGTGCATATTAAGATATTTATTTTCAATAGCAATTTTTAAATGCTAAATCTAAAAAAATAGTTTAATTGGACTAAAATAATTACATGTTTAAAAATATGTGAAACTCATTATCTTTAAGTCTTTAATTTTTTATAAATTGATTGAAGTTATATATATAAAACAAATATAAACAATAGATTTTGTCAAATTATAATGTTTAGCATTTAAATTTACCAAATTCAAATGTAACATAAAATTAATTATATCTTAATAAATTGATGATATAGCCTTTTTCAAAATTAACTAAATGGTAGCAATAGTTGAAATTTTATTATTTTTCTTAAAATTAACTCATTAATTAGTCATCATCCATTTTTATCCATTTGCTATTGACAAGCTAATATTTCTTTTTTATTGATTTCTAATCATACAATACTTATACAATTATAGTACTAAGTGAAAATAAATGTTGCAAGTTTGTGATATGCTATTAGTTAGATACATATATTAATTTTCAATTTTAATAGATGAATTGAACAATTTTTCTAATCAATTAATTTTTTTAAAAAAAAAAAAAAGAGATTGAATATCATAATTTACTATGGCATGGCACATGCATTGACTTTGATAATTTTAAAATTAAACATCTAATTTTCTTATACCTAACTTGTATGAGTATTAATCATTTGACAACATTTATAAACATAAGCATTTAAAAGTAAATAAATCTAACACCCTATTAACTCCGACATATTGGGCCCAAATAGTGTGTAGCAACATGAAATTAGGGATTTTTTTCTGGCTGCTCCTAGCAATTCTCCCGTGCGGCACTAGCACTTGCACTGTCAAGTGGCTAGTCAGCCTGCCTCCTTACCCAGTCTGCCTAAACTAAGGCAAAAATGAGGTGGAAAAACTCATATGATCTATCCTAACAAGGTTTCGGTCACAGTCCACCCAAATAAGATAGAAATTCATTATAAAGGGCCATATTCTATTAACGGTGTGTGTATGTGCGCGCGTGAAATCACTATTATTATTATTTTTTTTTTTTTTTTTTTTTTTGTGTACTTGGTGCTCAAGATATTTTAAAAGCCGCTTTTACTTGCCCAGCAAGTAAAAATTCAGTATAAATAGGTAGAAGCATTTATTGTAAAGCATGACACACTGAATATATTAAAATTCTAATGAAATCAACATCATATCTCTCTCCTCGTCCTCGTCTTTTTCCTAACATTTGCCTACTATGTTTTCTTTATATTTAAATTGACGGCCCAGGGTCTACAGTCTCAAATAGTCTCAAAACTCATATTATAATGCCTCAAATTCGGGGTTAGTGAAAAAGACATTCTTGAGTCATGAACAGTGATCCCCAAAAATGATAAATAATTTTTTGACCCGTAGATAATATTATTCAATTTATATTATGTTAAATACAGTGACAAATAAGTTGATCACATAGTTAAGATCTAACCGAGGCAAAGACATAGATGGAATTATATAGATGCATGATGTATGCTAATGAGATTGTTGTAAATATTGCTATAGAGATGTGGCATAGCATAAATAGTTAGAAGTTGATTTCAAGAGTTAATTGGTTAAGACCCATAGAGTTGAGGGGTCTAAGTGTAAATAAGTAGAAGTTTTAAGTGATTTAGTTATTGCCCTTGGATCAAAAGCTCTCATGTAATCCAAGCCCTTCAATCAATTAAAAAATGATATGCAACCCTAAGGGTTTTGGGCCAACCCATCCTCATTTCCTACAATGAGAAAAAACTCATTTTCTCTCCTCTTCTGCATTTTCATTCCTTCGTATTGTTTGGTCTCTCTCTACAAAGAACCCTCAATCAATTAAGACTCATGATTCTATATGAATTCACATGGATTGAAAGAGGATTTTGGAGCTTGGAGCTTAGAAGAGAAATGGTGGTTTGCATTCATAGGGATTGTAGATGCAGGAGGGTTTGAAAAGGTCTAGGTTAAAGGTTGATGTTATATATATATATATATATATATATATATATATATATATGTAAGTCATTAAAGAATGTCCAAGCTTTTGAATGGACTGTAGAGTGCCAAAAGGCATTTGAAGATTTGAAGGTTTTTCTATCCTCTCCTCCCCATCAAAGGAAAGGAGAGAAAAAGCTTTATTTTTGCACTTTTTGAGTTTACAAGGACACCTTATTTTCCCTCCATCCATATAACATGGATTATTGATTGCAAACTGAATAGGATTTCAGATCGTCCACAAATTCTCCTTAATAATACATTCAACTCGTATCTTTGGTACATCTAATTCCAATCAGCAGACATTTGTCCTGTTTAGTTATCAGTAGCTACTTTATTATTTTAAAATAAAGGTGTATTTTGATTTAAATTATTAGTCCTACAGTTTTGGTGGAAACCTTGCACATTCAAAAATGTCTTATAAGTATATAGTATGGACACATACAATAGTTGTAATAAGCATCTAATGAAATTTTGGCAGCATCTCTCCCCAATTCCCTAGGTGCACAAAGTGAAACATTAACATTGCATTGTGCTCGCGAAGAACATAAAAATGAGATATAATTGAAATCAACCAAAAGATGCTCAAGTAACTATTTTATGTCTTCATACATTTTGTACTTAAAGAAATTTATAAACTGTTCAACTTGGACAATTCAATGTCTTCTCTTCCATCTGGATTGAGAAAGAAACTAAATATGCAACTAAGTTTTACTTATTTATATTAATTAGATTGATTATGGTCCATTTTCAGAATTTTATGAAAAAAATTTGATAGCATTTCCCCTTAAAAACTAATAAATCAAAATTTTAAAACACAAAAAACACTTCTATAAATTAACATCCACATCAATGGCCACTACTAAGCCTCCAATCAACACATTTCATCAACAAAATTTTTGACATACACAAACAAAATAAATCACTTTCATAAGTCAATGGCCACTACTAGGTTTCCAATCAACACAATTCATTGACAAAATACATAAAATAAAATAATTTCAACCATCAATGCACAATCAAAAAATGTACAAAACATATATTAAGTTATATGTTAACTAGGATTTCCATCATTAAGTTTTATGATTTTTATGCTTCATATTTTAATTATTAAGTTTTATGCTTTGTATGCTTCATAATAAGTTATGTATTAATTAAGTTTTATGCTTTATTAAACTTTCTATTTGCCTTATTAAGTTTTATGTTTTTTATGCTTCATATTATCATTATTTTTTTATGCTTCATATTATATGTGCTAATTAAGTTTTATGCTTTTTCATAGATATGTTAATTATGCTTGCAATTCATTAAGTTACATTATTTGCTTTATTAAGTTTCAAGTATGGTTATTCTAAGTTTTTTTTTTTTAATTCTCCAATTTAAAAAGCTTTCCGTACAACTTTAACTTATAATTAAAATTATGGTTATGCTAAGTTTATTTTTTATATCTTTCCTAATTAAAATGCTACATCTAACATAAAACTTAACAAACTATCTATATAAAGGAAAGAATTAGCTAACCAGAGTTATGATTCTTGAAGAAATTTGCTAGGGTACAAACTGCAAATTAGCAAAGTAAAATATGAATCAACAAATTTAACAAACCAATCATAAAACTAATTAGCAAACTAACATAATCAACAAACTAATAAACCTACAAATTTAAGAATTCAACTAAATATAACAACCAACAAATTTAAGAATCCAACAAACCATTCACATTTCTAAATTAACCAACAAGAATCAAATAAATTAAACATTAACATTCTAAATTAAACATTCACATTTAAAGAACTAAAGCTAACTTATAAACTAAAACTAACTCAAGCAATATGAAAATATAAAACTAACTTACAATAACTAAATTACACAATAACTTAACAATATAAACTACACAAAAATTACACACCAACTACAGAGAAAACTAACTAAAATAAAAACTCAAAGTAAAACTAAATTACACAACATAAGCCATTTAGAAATTAGTTATTCAAACTAAAACTAAAACTAAAACTCAACAACAATATATAGAAAATAGAAACTAACTACAATGAAAATATAAAACACCCACAGCCACTTAAAACTATAACTGACAGAACCAAACAACATCAAGATGTAAAAAACAAACAACACAAAGCCCAAACTATTCACATAACAAAGAAAATGAAAAAGAAAAAAGAAAAAATACACATTCAAATCATAGAATAAAGAAAACGAAAAAAAATAAATCGAAGAAACTTACCTATAGACAATCGTTGGTGGCGGCGACGACTTCTCCAGTTACTTGCCGAAAAATGTAGGGAGACTGAGAAAAGAGAGAGACAGAGCAGAGATAGCGGAGAGAGGTGTGGGTCCCGAATATGTATGGTACAACCCAAGGGGAGGGAGAATTGGATTTTCTAAAAATAAAAAATTAACTTTAAAAATAAAACTCAGAATTCTGTTTGCAGCGGAAAAGTAATGCACTTGTGAAAATAAGTTATTGATTAGAACTTTCTTCACAAAGCCATTATGCAGAGAAAATAGAAAGACTTTGCAAAGTGCAGCTATCAATTAGAACTGCTTCACAATGTCTTATTTAATATCAAAACTGCTTTATGATGGAAAGCTATTGTGATTAAAACTTCCTCATAAAGTTTAGAAAAACATGAAAGCTATGTGAGAGACAGTTATCGAAATCTGAACTGCTTCACAAAGCTTTGATCAAGTTTAGAAAACTGATTAGAAACCCAAATAGTGAAATATACTGAAAATGGAAAAACAGTTTAGAACTTGGTATATTCACTTAGTAGAAGTCCAAAGTTCTAATGTTCAGAAAAGATAAAGCTTATTTCAGTTTTAGAACATCAAAACCATTAACAACTTTAGCATTTCTAAAATATAAACAGAAGTGTGAACAAAATAGCATCAAGCAGAACTTCAGAGAATAAAAACATCAACACAGTGATTTATAGTAGTTCGGCACTAACTCGCCTACATCCACTCCCCAAGACTCATCTTGAGATCCTCAACTAAGTTATCTCTTTTCAAGGGTAAGAGACAAACCAACAGTACAAGGCAATAGATCAACTCTTAGATCTACCATTTGTCCCACTAGATTTTCCAAAGGTTCTAGTTAACCTCAACCCTTTCTATTTTTGGTAGAGTACAGAAACTCAATTCAAGACATTAGAATCTCTCTCACGGAGAAGGTTGCTTGATAACCTATTTCATAATAGCTTCTCACCTAAGCTATTACACAAAAGTTTATCAAATAAAAACAAACTTGTCTACTAAAGATTACAAAATCTAAATAGACAGATAGAAATGCAAATATAAGCACAGGAAAAAACAGTTTTTAAGATTAGAAAATCGTTTTAGAAATCAGAACTGTTTTTTAAAAGAAGTTGTTATAAAATTTCTTTTCTCTTTTAAAGATAAAACGTAAAGTATTAAGATGAAAAGAAATAAGGGGGTAAAAAGTAAGTTTTGAGAGATAAAAGATATGATCAATGAACGAATACTCTTAAAACGAAAACTCTTTTCTCCACCACTTTCAAAAATGAAAAAGCCTTTTTATAAAGAGGGTTGTGACTCTCGTTTTTGGAAAGTGAATATCTCTTTTTCAAATCAGAATATTGACTTTCCTTATTTAGAAGATATGGAAATCTTTGTCACCCAAACTTTTGAGTCAACATTCTATCTTTTTGGTAAGCAAATGAGAGACAATCTTTCTTTCCTTTAAAAATAAAGATTTTCGAAAGTAAATATTTGAAAAATCTTTTTTTCGAAGGATTTTATTTATCAAAAATGAATTAAGATATAATCTTCCTTCGTTTAGGTAAGAAAATAAAATCAAGATTTTTGGATCTTCAAAAAGGTTTTGTTTCCGAAAATGAAGTGCATAAGATCTTTATTCGATTTATTCTTATTACCAAAATTGCTAGAGACAAAGTCTTTTTAATTTAGGTAATTTGAATATTTCAAACCTTAAGAGAATTCGAAAAATTAAAGTAAACTTTTCCTAAAAAAAAAATTTTATGAAACAAGAAATGAAAGAAAAAGTTTTTGATTTTTAAAGAGATAGTTTCGAAAAACCTTTTTGATAAAGTGAGAGTAAATTGATTTTTGTGCTTATAATTGGATGTTCTCTCTATCCTACAATAAATCCTAAAAGTCTAACCACTAGGGTCTTCAAATGTCTTTACAATCCTTGAGTTTGTAGGACTTGCCTTGTTCATTTATTACTTTCCATATGTAATCTGCATAAAATATTATTAGCACAAATAATATAATTTAAATTTATTTATTTTGTTTTAATCATCAAAATATCGAGATTAATATTTGACCCTTGAGCCAACAATTGGGCGAGACTAATTTAGCGATCGACCGAATTGGTCATTAACTAATAAAAAGCGGTCACTATTTTAAATGACGTGGCATTGCTATTCCGTCGCTATCTAAACAGATTGATCGCTAATCTATTATAAACATAATTTTGCTTTTTGTTTGTCAAAGCTGTCGGCGATCCATCTCTAGTCAGTCGCTATTAGTTCCCGCCTAAATTTAGGCACCATATTTAGCAATGGCTTCCAAGGATGTCACTCAGAAGTCGCAAATTCAATCGCTAATCTGTCGCCCTTCAGTATCAATGTTTGGAGCCAATTCTTGGCGACAAACGGAGTGATGGATTAGGCAAACGTCGTCGATTCCATCTCTGAATTGATCGCCACTAGTCACTATATTGATCGCTAAACTACTAAAGAATTCACCATTGTGTGTAGTCGCTATCCATCATTTTTTGGTCGCTAATCAACGATGAACTAGCGTCGGTCACTAATTTCGATCGCCAAATGATGTTTTTTGTAGTGTTCTTTGTAGACCAAAATCAGGTGCACCCGTATATTTATACTTATCTACAGCACAAGAAACACTAGTCTCCATTTTGGTTAGGGAAGAAGGTATTGAGCAATTCTCGATTTATTATGTTAGTAAGGTTTTAAGAGGGACGGAAGTAAGGTAATCTCTCATAGAAAAATTAGCTTGTACAATATTGATCACTTCTATAAAACTTAGACATTATTTTCAGTCACACAGTTTTTTTTCGGACTAACTATGCATTAAAAAAAGTGTTACACAGGATATAGACATCGGGATCAATGGTAGAGTCATCCATTCGGCTCAAATTGATATACAATACATTCCACGGACAATGCTGAAGGTACATGCGCTTTCAAACTTCATCCTTGAATTAACAGGAAACTTAGAGAAAGGTGAACAAAGGAGTTTGCAGAAATGAAATTGGTGGTTATATACAGATGGTGCATCCGACCATGTAGGGGATGGAGCAAGAATCATACTGCAAGGACCAAACAAAATTAAACTTCAATATGCTGTGCAATTGAATTTTGAAGCAACCAGCAATGTGGCAGAATTCGAAGCATTGATTACAGGAGTAAAGCTGGCATAAGAGGTAAGACCTGAGCGGTTATCCATATATTCTAAATCACAATTGGTGGTAAATCAATTGACAGGAAAATTTGAAGTAAAAGAGCCGACTTTGGTGAAATACAAGACCCTAGCAACACAATTGTTGTCTCAAATTGAAGAATGGGAGATAAATCGAATTCCTCGAGCAAACTATATCGAAGCAGATAACCTGGAAAAAAAGGCAGCATAAAAAAATGGGTGGATGAACAGCTCTATACCACTAGAAATACAGTATCCAACATTGAGTAAGAGCAAGCCCTAATAATCACAGCACAACAAGGGTGGATGAAATCGATCATGGAATTTCTAGAGTAAGGAATTTCCAATTAAAAAGGAAGCGATCAAAATATTTAGAAAGGCAGCAAACTATGCCTATAAGCATCAAACCTTGTACAAATGGACAAAAATTAACCTATGGTCAAAGTGTTTGAATGAAGATGAGGCAGAATATGCCGTTAGAGTGGTGTAGGAAAGATTGTGCAGAGCACACAAAGGAGCTGATGCCATTATTAGAAAAATTGTCTTACTAGTTTATTATTGGCCAACCATGAAGAAGAATGTCAGACAAAACATTAGAACATGTAAAAAATGCTAGAAAAATGAAAGTGTATTATGACAACCAGTTGCACAATTACAACCCTTGGGAGCTGCTTAACCATTTGCACAATGGGGAATAGATATCCTGGGGCCATTTCCAAAAACAACGAGGCAAAAGAAATTTGTGGTGGTAGCAGTTGATCACTTCTCTGAATGGGTGGAAGCAGAACCTCTATCTACAATTGCCCCAAATAATATAATAATTTAAAAAAAAAACAATATTATCTTTAGATATGGAGTACCGAACAGAATAGTCGCACATAGTGGAAAGCAATTTGACTCTTCTCATTTTCACAATTTTTGTGAAAATTGAAAGATCAGCCTACACTTTACATCTATGGCACATCCACAAACAAAAGAATTGACGGCAGTCACTAATAGAATTCTTTTGTAGGGCTTAAAGAAAAGATTAAACAAAACAAATTGGGCAAGCGAACTAAACAATATGATGTGGGCATACCAAACAACACCGCAGAAATCTACAGGAGAAACACCTTTCTCCTTAGTCTATGGAGTTGAAGCAGTCATCCCAATTGAGATTGGAGTACCAAGCTGCGTACAATTTATTTCTAAAAATTAAGAAACAAAAATACAAATACAAATCATATTTATACAGAAGTGGATATAATCTCTAGTGTGAAATTGCCTAATACAAAGAAGATTATTCTTTGATTCTTCTCTTTGTTGTTGCGAACACGATTCAAGGATCGAGTCGACTTGATCTTGAATGCAATTCAACAATCGAAAAGACTAGATGTTGAATTGACGTAGAATGAACTTTGAAAAATTTCAAGGGTTGAATAGACTTGATCTTGAATTAAAGCTGAAATAACTTTGATTCTTTAGACTTGGGAGAGACTTTTTGTAGTCTTAAATTTGACAGAGCTGTGAAGCTTCTTTTCTTTCTTTCTCTCTGTATATGTGTGTGTCCTGTATGTGAAGAGAAGCCTCCTATTTATAGAGATTAAAGGAAGCCCCCATGTCAAGTATATAATTTGATTGGTCCACTTGGCAAGCTCTCATTGGCTGCTGCTACATCACTTAGCTCATGTAGACGCCTAATTTATTCACTAAATATTTGATTTAATTGGTCCCTCTAGTGAATTTTTATTGGAATTTACTACATTATTTAATTATGCAGTAAATAATAGTTATCCAATAATTTTATTTTAATAATCATTTAAATATTTTGATTGGTTATTAAAATAAATTATTTAATTTAACTAACTAATAATTTAATTGGCTAATTAAATAATTAAATTAACTTAAATAAAATTAGGTGTCTACAGATGCCCCTCGAGATTTATTCATAAAATTGTTTGAATAAATCTCAAAATTTTGAAATTTTTTTTTTCAATTTAACCCATGCCCCTTTTTTTTATGACATGAATTTTCATTTTTTTTTCTGCATGGCCTAATTTAATGAGCCAATTTTTTTTTAATTGTATTTTCAAGTTAAAAATTTTTAGCAACTCCAATTTAATATTCTAATTAATATTTTTAGCCCAAAGGAAAACTATAATCCTTTTATAATTAGAATTTTCTATTTTTTTTATTTTCTTGTCCTTCAAGAAGTCGAAATACTTGACGATTTTGAAGTTTCGAATTTAAATCCTTGTCGAATTTAGAGTTGATAAATCTATATAAAAGGAACCATTGCTCGATATATATATACTAATATTAATAACGTGCTTCGCACGTTAAAACTCGTTATACTTAACCGTTGTTTTATTTTTTCTAAATATAGTTTATTGATTTTTCTTTAATATAATAAAAATGATAATAAATTATTGAATAAAAAATTAAGTATATTAATTAGGTGTTTTTTAGTCAATATTTTACTATAAATATTATAATATTTATGTAGACAAAGTGAATGAATATTTTAAAAAAAATCAAAATTGAATGAAAAAATAAAACTTTATGATTGAAACCATATGGAAAGTAAAAATAATCATAATTCAAGTAAAATAATATCTTTAAAATTAAGAAGTAAAATGATAAGAAGAAAAGTTATTGATATATAATAATAAACCCTATAGCCAAAGAAAAATAAAATTGTTATGGTGATTTTTTCTATAAGTATTAAACATTTATATTAGTAGTATATATTAAATTGGTATTTTAATAAGATTCCTAATTGAGTTATATTATAATTTATAAATTATTCATAACTAAGATATTACTCATACGTCTTATGTTCAACTATTGGAAGTACAATAATAAATTTAAATAATAAGTACCAATTTTTTAATTCTTTTAATTGAATTATTTTTATTATTTTTTTAGAATTGTATATTATAAGAATTAGCTAACATAGCTAAGTTAATCATAGATATCAATTTATCATTTATTATTTAATCATTTAATTATTTTAATTAAAGTCTGCAGGGGTGTTTGGAACCTAATATTTCCTACTCATTCGCACTTATATAAAATTTGAAATTCTTATACATGAAAAAATAATAATTTATTATATTATAATTTCAATATTAAAATTCTCATGGCTATCTTACTTCCATCAAAATCCTTGAAACTAAAAAAATAAAAAATAAAATATATTATTTGAACAAATATTAATCTTACAATCTAAATAAAAATTTAAACTTTTATTAATAAAATATAAAATAAAAGGGAGAAAGGAAAGAGAAAGGGAAGTATAAGCATACCAAAGGATGTGGCGGAGAAGAGATATGCAGCGAAAATAGGGTCTGAATTTTGGTTGTAATTTTAGCGGTGGATAAAAATTACGTTGCTAACCTGTTTGTAGAACCAACTCTCAGCAATGGAAGAAAAAATCAATTTATGTTATAACTTTAGAATGGAATAAATTCCGTTGCTAACATATTTGTCAAACCTTTGTCAACTCTTAACAATGGAAAAATAATGAAACAAGATTTGTTAATTAATAAAAATAAAATGATTAAGGAAACTAATATAATCAATCTAATTAAGAATTATTATATAATTTTAATCTATAAATAAATAAAATTTTTCTAATTGTTGGTCCATCTCTTTAAGATATTTTATGATAGTGCTATTTATGAGGGAAAGCTTGTAAATTTATAATTATTCATGATTACTAAACAATTACAGTTAATCTATAAATCTATAGATCTAAATCATAAGATCTATAAGTAAAAACTATTATATTAATTTGTAAATAGAGAGTAGTTAAGGTTATACTTACCGCAATTGATAAGAAGACATGACTGTAAACTCAATAATTTCAAATTAGCAAAAATTTGATGTAACAATTCTTGATAGTAAAAAATAATTAAAACTAAACATATATAGTGGTATGATAGGATAAATTTCTAATTACAATGAGATTAAATTTATAATATTAATATAATAAAAATAATATTTTAATATCATAATTAAAATAGAATTGATAATAATATTTTTGTCAATTCATAAACTTAGCAGAGGCGTTTTAAAAATCTAACGTTGCCTTGATTCCTACTTTCATATATTACGGATTGTCTTTAACCCAGAGCTTTCTGCATATTAAATTGAAACAGTCAGTTAAATATTCTCTAGTGACAGTGTAGGTACGTCTCGTGATTATATTTTCCTTTTTTTTTATTTATTATTGTTACCTGTTCAATTCTTTAGATTTTGATCTTCTTCTTTATCTCTCCTTTAATGGCTTAAACACGTAATTGCGTATGGCTACTTAAATTCAATTGCGCACTTAATAAACACACTGGAAACAAATTAATGAAACTTTATGCTTATGTCATCACCTATGACTTCACTTGAATGGACTTCGCCTTTCTTCAAATTGTTGTCTTGTGCAAATCCATTAACTGAGTTGGCTTTTTTTTCTTTTTTTTTTTTGAAATCAATGGCAAGTAATTGGCACCACTGATCATATGATACGATTTGACCCTTATCTTCTGAGCAGGAGCAATGCTCCTCATGCCCAGATAATGCTTGTAATTCTGCTTCGCTAATTATCTGAGTAATTATTCCCTGTCCTGCATCATCATGACAACACCAACAACTTTTCATACTTTGAATTCTTTATCGATTCCTTTAGTGCACGCTTCCATGTGCATCTAACACATGAATTATACGCACACCTTGATTTACATGGCCTGACTCCTAACGTGTTGATTTCTTTTTTTCTCTTTTTTTCTTTTTTTCTTTTCTTTTCTTTTTTTTTTTTTTTTTTGGGGGGGGGGGGGGGGGTGGGGTTCCCTCCATTGGAACCTTGTACTGATTTGTAACCGTGATCTTCATATGCCCTCTTTTTTTTTTTGAAATTTCTTAATTGATGACCATGGATAGTAACCTCACATGCTTGCACAATTTAATAATCACCAGCAACTAGCAAATACCTCACATGCTTGCACAATTTAATAATCACCAGCAACTAGCAAATTTAATTTGACTTGAACATGGTTGATTGCATGAATTTTGCTTGATTTAATTTTTTCTAAATTCATATATCATGAAACTATTGTAATTATTTTTTTTAACAAGTCATCTTTTGATTTTTCTTTCTTGGCTAGTCAATTGCTTTTAAGATTTCATCAAGCTCGTTCACATAATTGATCTTTCGATTTTCACAAAATTCAAAGCATGAAATTTTGAGTGATGACGAAGAGGATTCAAATCCTGTAATGATTTTCACTTTTCAAAGATCCGTTGATGAATATTTTGGAGCTAAAGCACCAAGCAAAGTAGACCCTCTTCACCTTATGGATTGGACTATCGAACGTACATGTGAATTCCAGCTTTCACATGAAGTAGTTAAGTGCATACAATGCCGTTTGTTGCAATCTTCACTTCACTCGCTTTAAACTCCATCAAATAATCTTTCGCTTTTGAGAAATCGTATCAACAACAACAAAGTTTCTTGCCATCCTCCTTTCAAATTTATTGGTGAATTTACCTTCGTCGAACACTTTGGAAGTGGCTTGAAGATGTGTTGGTAAGTAATAAGCAACTACTTTTGAAAGCCAAAGTGTATCATGTTTTGTTCACATCGCTCTTCACTTATGATCACTTCCCCAACATCATTCAATGTTTATGTGAACATTGGAGTGCTTCAACAAATACTCTTTTCCTCCCAGCTAGAGAAGAGTTAATTTCTCTTTGAAATTTGAAATTCTTAGGAGGACTTCCAATCAATGACTCATTTTATGATGAGATAATCCCTCAGGTGCAGATCTTACTGGAGTCGACGGAGGTGGAACTCCCTTCTTACCACGAAGTTGGAAACACTTATTTATAAGACCTCAAAATCTTGAGTCTTAATTAGTGGCACTTCCTAATCACCATCACTGGTCCTAGGACGTGATATGTGATTTATGACCAGTAGGTAGCATTTATTATTTTATGTATGTGTGTAAAATTTGGTAGTGATATAAATTGATTTAGCTAGTTTAAGATATGTATGTTCAATCGGGAGTTGGATTTAGATACTATTATTTAAAAAGATTTTAGAAGCATACTAGTGGTATTGTTGTAATGTTGAAAAATAGGAATATTATTACAATTTTGCATACTGGTAGCATTATTCTAATATTGAAAATAGCATATCATTACAATTATTCATATTAGTGGCATTTGGGTAATTTTGAGTGCATAAGGGTATAATTGTAAATAAATGTGTAGAGATGTGAAAAGGAATAATCATTAAAAGATGGATTTAAATGGTGACTGAAAAGAAATAAATAGAAGTGTGGAAATCATGCAAATAATAAGAGTTTAATGGAGATGAATAAGAACCATTAATCAAAGTTAGATATAATCCTAGCCGTACTTGAGACTAGAATATTATTTGTAACATCCCGACCCGGTAAAGCTCTTGGCTAGCTTCTAGGATGGCAGGCTAGCTATGGGTAGTGGAATGCAGGACACATGAATGAATTGGATCATATATCGAAAAAGGGAAAATTAATCACCAGATGTGCCTTTTGATGGAATAACTTAAAGAGTTGGAAGAACTCCAAAGTTAAGCATGCTCGCTTAACAGAAATCCTAGGATGGGTGACCTCCAAGGAAGTTCCCTATTTCACCTGCGGGACAAAACCGTGCGGGTCTTGCCAATCCAGTTTGGGATAGAATTGGCTTGATCTAAAGTAGATAATTCCTCTAATGGATGGAGTCGGACGTGACAATTGGTATCAGACCCGGATCGCCTCCAGTAGATGTATGGTTCGAGGATGAACCATGCGGAAGCTGGTGGGCATGTGACATCCTGACCAGGCAAAGCAATCCTAAGAGGGCGCGTAGAGCAAAGTCTAGGATGGCAGGCTAGCTTTGGGTAGTGGAATGCGAGATACAGGAATGAATCGGATCATATATCGAAAAGGGGGAAACTAATCGTTAGAGGCGCCTTTTGATGGAATGACTTGGAAAGTTGGAAGAACTCTAGGGTTAAGCATGCTCGCTTAATGGAAATCCTAAGATGGGTGACCTCCTGGGAAGTTCCCCATTTCACTTGCAAACAAAACCGTGTGGGTCTTGCCAATCCATTATGGGATGGAATTGGCTTCATCGTAGTTGGAGTCGGGCGTGACAATTATGTATTTACATACAAACCCTAGCCACACACTACCCATCTCCTCGATTTTTTCTTCTTCTTTTATACTAAATCCTCATCTAAACTCCATGATATGAAGAACTCTAACACTAAAACATGCTCATTGAACTTTATTCTCATGCTTAAGGTTAGTAGGAGATTTATTTTGAAGAAAATCAAGTAAGTGAATTCTAAAGAGAGATTTCCAACATTATTGTGAGATGTCGACCCAAGCGCGAGGTCCAATGCACTAAACATGATCGGAACGCTCATTTAGGTTAGGTTCACAGAAGGGTTCTATAGAGTCGCCATTTAAATTTCATTATGAGGTAAACTTAAGAAAATCCTAATTTGCCTCCATTTAAGAAAGTGCACTAATCGACCGAACTAACAAGGATTCAGGGACTAGATTTTCAGTTGAAATGTTCAATTAATTGGCCTTAATTAATATTCAATCCAAATGAAAAATAGAGTTGAGATGAAGGGAAGGACAATTACACGTAGCTATAAAATAAAAGTAATAAAGAAAGAAAAGACATAAAATAAAGTGAAAGGTAAAAATAAATTACAAAATTAGGGAGTGCTGCCTTTTGCCCCTTAATGGGGATTCTAGGGCAATCACACATCTCTTAATTTAAAAAGAAAAGAAAAGAAGACAAAAAAAGAAGTTTTTGGTGGATTTGGTCCACAACTCGATTTTAGAGACTCAAGCTTGCATGCTTATCCCTTGGAATGGAAATCAGGACGAAGCAGTTCTTTCCCATATTGAAATGGAGGTTGGTTGATTTGAATTATGAAAAGGTTCATTGAAGACCTCATTTGGCATATTTTAGGCGTTGCATTGCTATTTTCATGAAAAGAATGATTTTGGCTTTGGATCACCGAAAATGTATTTTCTTGGCTTTAGATCGACGAATTTTGGTTAAAATGGACTTTGGCTTTGGATTGCCATTTTGGAAAAAGAAAGGCTCTTGGAGCCATTTAGAATAAGAGAGTAATATTAAAAGTTAAGAGTCATAGAGGATTTACCTGGGCATTTGGCGAGACTGATGTGTCTGACTGGATGGTTGACCGGAGGGAAGACCGACTCAAATTTTTCTCCTTAAGTGGATGGGGGAGGTTAAGACCTTTCCATCTTAGAGCTTTAGTACGATTTAGATTTCAAGAAGAAATCTAAGTCAAATAGGGTTTGGATGACCAAGGAGGGTCTAGACTCATAGGAGACTTTTTGTATAGGCTTAGTAGACTAAGGAGGCTCCAAGCCAAAGATAGGAAAACCTAAAAATCTAAGCTAAAGAAAGAGATTAAGGGAAAAGTGAGCTAGAGGAATATCATCCTGCTCACTTAGAACACTCAAGAAAAGTGGATGAATGAGAAGAGAGCTAGAAAGCTAAAGAAATGTTTTAACTAAGGCTTCTAGAATGTACTTTGGAAGGAGCAAGAGTGAAATTTAGTTTATTTTGGAGTTGGAAATAGGCTTGAATTTATAGAAGTTGGCCTAGGGATATTTATGTAAGAATTTTGATGTAGGAAACGGAATTTCGATCGTTGGGCCTTGGGCAGCAGGCTGTCCTTCCATGGCTGGCCCACTTAGGTTAGGCGACTTAGGCTTCCTGCACTGACCCGGTTTGGTTCAATTGCTTTTTCCTTGATTTGACTGATGCAAGGCTCATTTAACCTTCAATATTTGCTCATAAGATACTGTTGGAAAGCTTTCGATGTCTAATTTCTAATGCCACTAAGTTTCATGAGAAATTTAAGCTAGGTAAGGAGTTATTTCCAAATCAATGAAAATTATCAATCTCTTTTACACTGATTTTGGTTCATTCAGTTCAAGTCTAGTTTGGATATTCGGTGTGTAGAATTTAGTTATTCATAATTATGTTTTCTATTGTTGATTTAATGCATGTTTAAAGCGAAAACTTTATTTTTGATTTGATTTTCTTGGTAGAAAGAGGAGATTGCTCAAAGAATGATAAACGAAATTTCTAAGTGATTTGAGATATTAATTTGAGAAATTTGCAAATTTGAGGTTGGTATACTAAATCCCTAAAATTAAGCTTTGATAACATGATTTAGAGATTTTGTGATAATTGATGTGTTTATATGAAATTGATTCAAAAAAGTTAAATTCATGGCATGATTAGATGATGTGTAGGATTAAATATTAAAAAAAAAAATTTTATAGAGAAATCATCTAGTGGCCGAACCATGAGAGGGGTCGCTCCCTCTCTTGTGTTTTGTTCTTTCTTTAATTTTGTAATAGTAAATTGGATGCTAGTATTAATTAGTTGTTTATTATGTTGAATGAGAAATGAGAATTTGACATAGTATATTAGATGTGGATTAAACAAAATTAAATGAGTTTGGGACATGAGACTTTGATTCATTAATTTAATTTCCTTAGGTATTTGTTAGGATTTAAATTGGACTAATGATGTAATAATTGATTCTTGCATCCAATTTTGGATTAGATGATGTAATAATAGGATGAAATTATGTAAATAAGCACTTAAGAAAATTATGAGAAATGTTGAGAATTATGACTTGGTGAAATAAATAAAAAAATTGAGTTAGAAGTGAATATATGATTATATATATTATTTTAATGCTTTTTACCTTAGGAATTTAGGAATAAATTAATAGATGATAGAAAGTGAAACTTTGATTATATTGTTTGAAATGTGAAAAATGAATGTTTCTAAGTTACTTGACTTTAAAAATATCTATTTATATTAATTGGAGTCAATAAACGCAAAAAATAAATTATAGAGTGTAAAGAGATTTTAGTTGGAAAATGGCTAAATAGTCGTGGTTTGAATATTACTTGGATAAAAACTTAGGAATACATGAATATATGTAAGTGAATTACATGACTTATATTGACCAAGTTGACTAATTAGAGTAAATAAATGGTAGTAGTGAAATAAAACTTGGAATTTGGTAATATAATTATTATTATTATGAAAATAACCTTATTTAAATGTATAATTTTGGCTATACTTGTTGTAAATATGTGTTTGCATGTATTTAATGCAAGCAAATGAACTTGGTAGTACAATTATCATCGTGGAAAATAATTTTATTAAATGCATGATATTAATTATACTTGCATGTGAATATATTGCCTACATATATTTAATGCAAGTTAAAAGGTAGAATGATGGTTGGTAATATTATAAGGCTTAATTCAATGGTTGACATGATTGGATATTAAGTCTTGGGTTATTAATGCATGAGTCTATGGTTACTTGAACCGGTGAGATTCTAAATCCCTGATTATTAAATCATGCATCTATGGTTATTTAAATTGGTGAGATTTCATGACTTTATTATCAAATGTAAAATTCATAGTCATAAATGTGAATGATTTTATAAATGTGATTAAGATAGTATGTTAAATAATACCTAAACTTCTAAGATGCATACCTAATGTGCCTATGTTGAAACCTCTAGAAAATGAGCCTAAGATTTCCTATGAAAATCAATCATACTAAAGTATAAACATGAGTATGCATTGTGACAAATGAACTTACTATGAATTGATTGAGTGAGTCAAGTGTACTTATGTGTGTGTGTGCGTGTGTGCGTGTGTGTGTGTGTATTGTATATCATGAATTGTCAACTTAAATTACTTGTTTTTATGATAATCCTCTTAATTATGACCAAGGAGATATATTATGGCTTTATAAAGGTAAATGATCACCTTTAGTAAATTCTAATCTTTTATACTATCTATCTGTTATATTACGATGATTTCATGAAATCTTGAATAGCCATAAAGCATATGTGAAGGATTGCATAGTCTAACGTTATATGCCTTTAAAAAAGTGTTTATGTGTTTATAAACATAGGTAAACCTTATGGTCTTGAGTTTATTGGAAATAAAAAAAAAGTAAGCTATTTGACAAGACTTTGGAAGGTAAACATGATTAAGTTAAAGCGGAAATTCTTAGTTGACCATGTTACTAAACTTGAATATTGCGATGAATTGTGAAGTCAAGATGAATATTGATGAATTTGCACGATTAGCTAAATTCTTAAGATTCATTTATGTGATTGAAAGATTTATGTCCTAAAGTTTTTCACCATGATTATAAAAGTGATATGTATATCCTTAGTCAGTCACACATAATTAAGTTACCAAACTTATATGCATAAAATGAGTTAGAAAATTAATGTGTAAAATAAACAATTGCATAGATTTGTATATCCTAATGAATATATAAGCAAATAGTCATATGAACCAAATACATGATTTGGATATATGGATAAGAAACTTGGTTAACTAAAGTTTAAACTTGGATTTTTTTTACGTACACTTGGTTAACTTATGATTTGGAAAAGATGATATGGATTAATAGAAGTGCACATATCTCTTATAAGCATATCGGGAACCATGTAGAATAAGGGGGTGACATGCCTAGTACATTGTCTACCAGTATTTTGATCATTCGGGACTTTTATGATATATTGAGATATCTTAGCGTTTGGCACACTATTTGAATGGCTGAGGAGCCCAATATGGCATTTGATGTCCAGTATGGCCTTTAAGCCAGTATAGCGCTCGAGCCCAACATTCAGTACCTGGTGCACATTTGATATAATTCCATATACGACCTTTATACCTACTAAGGTTTATTTGGGTAAACATATATTTAAAATAGTTAATATTACATAAATATTTATTGTGCTCTATTATTAAATTATGATACTTAGTAGTATGAATATATATATATATATATATATATATATATATATATATATATATATATATAGTACACATAAATACCAATGAAATCGTATGAATATGTGTGATTGAGGTATTTACATGTATGTTACAAACTTTTTGCTTGGAATTGCCATAAATGAGTTACTTAATATTAAATATGAAAGTGGTAGATTAAGAAAGTATTATTTACGAGATGTGAGATTATGATACTTTGATAATAAATGATATCATTAGTTTTGTGAAATGAATGTTTCCTGAATTATATTGATTGAGAAATTGTATGCTAGCTATTCTGTGGCTTGTATGTTTTTGTTTGGGAATTATATGCTCGCTAAACATATAGCTTAGCATGTTGAGCTTTCTCATGCACAGGTTTAGATAGTAGCAATCTTAGAGGAGGGCTTAATCTATATCAACTTTAGAGTTACAGACTCTTTTTGTATAGTTATCTGGATTATTGTAGTACAAAACAACTTATTATGTGGCATCTGCTAGCACTCATGTATTTGTTATGGACCAAATACATAAATTGCCCTTGAACTTTCACTAAAAAGCCTTATAGTTCCCTCTATTTTCAAAGTGACATTATGGCACCTTAAAATTATAAAATTGCTAACATTACACTCTCATCAATCCAATCAGCTGTGTGTGTGTATTCTAATTCTCTGTCTGTGCACGAATCTATAAAAATATTCCTAATAGGCATTTTAAATCATTAAAAAAACGTGTGTTCATTTAGATTCTCTCTTTGTGTGCAAATCTATAAAAATATTCATAATAGGCATTTGAAATCATTAAAAAAATATATTTTTATTACTAAATTAATTAATATACCATTGAAACTTAATTTTTCTCTCTCATCATATTTCCTCTCTACAAATTTATACTGAATTTCGATATTTTTAATGAAGCCAATCTCATCTCTCCTCTCATCTAATTACCAAACCATCTCTCTTCTTACCTAAACAATTGGTTTCAAATGCAAAAACATTGAGCTTGTAGGTTTGGAATATTAAATAACATGAACAACAAATACGGAGATCATGACAAAAAAAAAATTCAAATATGAACAATATATATAACAAATAAAAAAACTAAAAATCAGAAATATTGAATTGACACATGGAAGAAAACTATATGTAAAAGAAACAGGAATTTACAGATCTGAAAAATAGCAAATCCATATATCAAAATTTGTTCAAATCTAGAAGATAAATCCATATATCACAAAATAAAGATGGAATGAACAAAAAATTTCAATTGATGCAACACCTAGAAGCCAAAATTTCCTCAATTCCATAAACTCAATATGTAAGAATAAGAAATTTTCCAAAATAATTAATTAGAACTTGCAAAATTGACCGTTGCAGTACCTAGAAACTATAATCATATAAAATCTCTCAAAAACTAAAAATTTTTAATGGGTGTGGCTGACAATCTTTTGTGGGTTTAGAATTGAGAAAAAAAACTAATGTGTTAATAAGAAAATGAAGAGAGTGAAGCGAACTAGCGTACTTGATCTTCTCCGTCTGTGGTCATCAATTAAAACACGAAGAAGCTAATGGCGGTGATAGTAAATCAGATTATAGTTTATTCAAAACGTAAACATGATAAGATGAAGGTGATAGTAGGAGAAGTGGAGGAGGTAATGGTGGGGCTTGCAGAAGTTGAACAATGAAGGGATTCTTTTGGTACACAAGAAATATCTGCAAATGAAAAAAAATTGCAAGAATTTGCAAATGAAAAAAAAAAGTCTTCTCTTTTTCTAGCATGAGATCTAACGTGGCAAAATTTTTGCTACTTAGAATTCTAACTTTCCACATCATCTGCATGTGTTGCACACAATTTATTTACCACTCTGTTCAAGCATGCAATTGTTATAAAAAGTGAAGTTTAGGGTCCTACAAGGTCGTTTTGAAAATAGAGGAGGTCACAAGACTTTTTGGTGAAAGTTTAGGGACAATTTATTTATTCGGCTATTTGTTATGAGAGTTTTATTTGGCATGTCATTGATTATTATAGACCTATAATAGAAGTTGATTATGATTATTTGAGTTTAAAATGTTTCAAGAATATTAATAGCTAGTATTTGGATTTGAGAAATTATATGGTGTTTGGATTGATGATGACATGATGAGGTATGGTATGAATAGTGATATAAGTTATAGGCTAAATACATAAATTCACCTCTGAACTTTATAAATTAACCTTCTGGCACCCTGAACTTTATGAATGACCTATTGTGCACTTGAATTTGCAAAATTTATCAACATTACATATTTTTTTCACATTAACATTAATAATTTTTAAATTTTTTTACTTTTATATGCAAAATATTTATTCGATATGTAGTTAGCATAGTTTTTAGAGTAATAATTTTCATATTTTTCAACTTTCTAATAAGTATTTAATTGATCTAATTTTGTAAGTTGAAATGTTCAATAATTTTACAAAATTGAAGTGTTTAATAGGTGTAATTTTATAAGTTGAAGTATTTGGTAGGTCAAAATAAAAGTAGAGGGTGTCATAAGGTTAAAGTAACAAAGTTCATAAGTGAAATTATGTATTTAGTCATAAGTTATATGATCATGTAGTATATGGGGTTTGAGAATAGAATTATATAGAAGTGCTTTTAGCAGGTTTAATAATTTGGAATTGATATTGGAGGGGAAAGTCTTGTAGTTTTTCCCTAGAAATTTAGAACTTAGAATTTTGCATGATTAGGTTTGTCATGTATTGGATGAAGTTTTCATAGATAGAAATTAGGATTGTGCTTTTAACATAACCTGTAGCGCCACTTACACAGACTATCCATAAACCCGGTGGTTCATCTGTAGTTCGGGCAAAGGGTGTTACATATCCATTAACTATGTCATTGTTAAAGTGAAAGATGAAGACGACTATGATTTAGAAGCCAAACTTATTCCATGTGACAAATATGAATGTCAAAGTTTTGGCAAAACCAAACCAAAGAAGCCATTAGTTAAAGGGACTCAAATTTTCAAGAAATATTCCTTTAACTTGGCCAAGGTCAACCTTATATTTTATTATTTACTTAAAGATAGTCAAATCAAACTAACTGTAGGACATTTGTCATCCCTCCACTAGAGGAATGGATTGGCAAAGAGTACTATAAATGGCAAAACTCATGGTATCATTCTACTAACAATTGTATATTTCATAAATGTCATCTAGAAGACAATGATTAATTAACAAAATACTAATAAGTAAAAACAAAATGAGTTTCCCACATATATGAATTTATGGGAACCTGCTCAATGCCAAAGCAGCAAACCCCCGCTTTCATAACAAGGGAACACAAAAAAGACTCTTTTTTCCTAACTATGGGGAGAGCAAACAAAGATGGTCCGGTTCCTACTTCACATATTTTGAATTCAAGAAATATTAATTAATTTTTTCTAGTTTTGTCCAAAATAATTAGATTTTTTAATTTTCTAAAACACATCTTAACCTTGATGTATTTTGTTATGATCTAAAAGATTGTTTTTTTAATTAACATGTAAAAAAGTTAAAATAAAAATTGGAATGGAGGAATTGTTATCTTTTATTAAAATAAGTTTATTAAATTCATTTATCAATTTAAAAATTTAATCAATCAATGTAAAGAGAAGGCTTAAAGCGTTGTCTTTGTTCAATATCCTATCTTTCTTTTTTTAGAAAATTTTAAATTTTATTCTTATTTTTTCATATTTTTATTGGCCAACCCAAATAATTTTCCAATTTAGCTAGTATTTAATATGAATAATTGATAAGTTTTTGAAACCTAATCCAACTCTTATTTTTTGAATTCTGATTGGCCAAACTCAAGTAATTTTCAATTTACTTAGTATTTAATATAGATAATTGATAAGTTTTTGAAACATAATCCAACCAAAATTTAACTTATAACTTTTCTGTTTCTGCGTGATTATATTCCTTGCTTGTATGTATATTAAAGTTAAAACAACGTGTTGTCTTTGTAAACAAGACGATGCAGATCTTCGTCAAGACCTTGACTAGAAAGACCATCACTTTCAAGGTTGAGAGCAGTGACACCATTGATAACGTCAAAGCTAAGATCCAGGTACTTTTTCTTTTCTTCTTTCTTTTTCATAATTTATCTATCTATGGCTCTTTATTGATCTTTCTAATTTACGGGTCTCTTTGCTTTTGATGAAAAACTTCTATTTGATAATAGCTTTTAAATAGATTTTTTTGTTTTTTTTTTTTTTGGGTTGTATAGTTATTTTCTAGAACAAAAAGCTAGGGTACTGTTATGGGTCCCTCTGACATGTGGGACCCACACGCTTTGAATGACAAAAAAAGAAGAGGAAAACGTGTGTACACATGTTTTCTTTGAAAAGAATCGGCATCCTCCTTTCCTATAAATAGGAGAAGTTTACAGCTCAAACACGACACACAAACACAGCAGAACAAAGAAGAAAAAAAAAATGTAGAGAGAGTTATCTAGTTTTAGGAAGGGTTTCCTAAAACTAGGGGAGAGAAAAATAATGCGAAAATTATTTTGGAGTGTTTTTAGAAAACACTTTGAGTACCACTATTTTTGTATTACTCTCTTTGTGTATCTACTATTTAATAGTGGAAGAATTATTCAGAGTTTGTCCCGTGGACGTAGCCCTAAACAGTTGAGGGTGAACCACATAAATTTCTGTGTGTCACAAATCTATTTTTTTGCTACGTTAATTTTCTCTTAATTGGTTGAAAGAGCCCAATGAGTGGTATCGGAGCTGAGGAAATTGGTACCTGATGCCCAACAACTGGTATCAGAGCTGATGCACAACAACTGGTATCAAAGCCGAAGGTTTCGGCAGGTCTAGCCGGTCAGATAGTGATACCGGATCTGTGGATATATTTTGAAAATAAATATACCACGATGAAGAGAAAATTACGACAAGTCCATTGGTGCTGTCCGCTCGGAAAGACGTTGCAAAATCGACTTAGTGATGAATAGTAAAATAGTAAATGGTGAACAGTACTATTGGCGTTACTTAGTCCGTTTCAAGTAAGCCCAGCACTATTCACGCATAGTACTATTTACGTGTACAATTACTATTTACGTATACAGTTACTATTTACGTATACTATTCACGTATACTACTGTTCACGTATACGGTTTATGTTGGTGATGATATTTTGCACAAGTCAAAATGGACAAGCAAAATGATCAGTCTAAATGGCATTTACCATATATGGAGAAATGAGAGATCTCCTTATGGTAATTAAAATGCATTTGCCTGTGTTTAGTTGAACTAAACTGGAAGAGAAGACTGATGAGGAATTGGCTTTCGAGCATGCGTCCAAATCTCGGTTGGTAGATTTGATGATGAAGGTTTCTGTAGCACCTTCAGAAATGGTCAGTGGAAGCTCACAAAAGGTTCATTTGTGGTAGCTAAAGACCGAAAACTGTACGTGATGCATGCGAAACTCTCCTAAGACACTTTGAGTGTAGCGGAGAATGACAGTACAGTTGAATTGTGGCATAAACGACTACGCCACATGAGTAAGAAAACTCTGGCAAGAAAGAACGTACTACCTGGATTGGATGAAATTCACCTAGACAAGTGTCCTGATTGTATGGCGGGAAAGCTAAACAGAGTAGCTTTCAAGATTACCCCTCCTTCTAGAATGAAGAATGTATTAGATCTGATTCATTCAGATTTGTGTGGACCATTGATGATGTCATATGGTGGAAATCGATATTTTGTGACATTTATCGATGACCATTCTAGGAAGACCTCGGTATACACATTGAAGTCTTCTAAACCTGATTGAGAGATAAACAGGCAAGAAGCTGAAGTGTATCAGGACAGATAATGGTGGAGAATACACTGGGCCATTTGATGCTTTCTATAAAGAGCATGGCATTCGACATCAAACGACACCTCCCAAGACGCCGCAACTGAACAGTTTGGCTGAGAGGATGAACAGAACTTTGATGGAGAGAGTCAGATGTTTACTCTCACATGCAAAATTGTCTAAAAGATTTGGGGTGAAGCATTACTCACAGCAGTTCGCCGTTCACTCTGTTTCCCTCTACAGTATGATACTCCAGAGAGAGTATGGTTAGGAAAGGATCTTTCCTATGATCATTTGCAGGTGTTTGGTTGCAAAGCCTTCGTACATGTCCCGAAGGATGAACAGTCGAAGCTTGATGTCAAGACTAGACAGTGTGTATTCATTGGCTATGGCCAAGACTAATGTGGCTATAAATTTTATGACCTAATCCAGAAAACGATTATAAGAAATCGTGATGCTGTATTTGTTGAAGAGCAGACTATTGAAGATATCAAAGTAAAGTGCCAATAGATCTGATGAAGACTCAACAGACATACAGAGAGTCCTCCAATAAAACGTAGACAAATTGGAGATGAAGAAAATGTTTCATAAGAACAAGTGCCAGAGTTAGAAAATCCAAAAGTTCCTAATGAAAATGAACTAGATGAAGATTATGGTGTTCATGTTCAACCACCAGCACCAGAAGGTTCTCAAACATTAAGAAGATCTAGTAGAGTCTAACAATCATCTACTAGATATCCAGTCAATGAGTATGTACTGATGACTAATGGGGGAGAACCTGAAAGCTTTGAAGAAGCTATGACAAATGAACACAAGAGGAACTGGATTGAAGCCATGCAAGATAAAATGAAGTCCTTGCATGAGGATGAAACATATGAGCTGGTGAAGTTGCCCAAAGGCAAGAAAGCTTTGAAGAACAAGTGGGTGTTCAGGATCAAGCAGGAAGAACACAGCTCCCAACCAGGATTCAAAGCTAGACTGGTTGTGAAAGGATTCAATCAAAGAAAGGGTATTGATTTTGATCTTTTCACCAGTTGTGAAAATGACATCCATTCGAACAATGCTCAGAATGGCCGCCAGTTTTGATCTGGAAATTGAGTAAATGGATGGAAAGACTACCTTCCGACATGGAGATTTGAAACAAGAAATATACATGGAGCAGTAGAGGGTTTCGTAGAAAAAGAGGATTGTGTTTGCAAACTAAGGAAGAGCTTGTACGGCTTGAAGCAGGCACTGAGACAGTGGTACAAGAAGTTTGAGTCTGTTATGGGGAGTAAGGCTACAGAAAGACTACTTCAGATCACTATGTTTCTATGAAGAAATTCTCTGATGATAACTACATTGTTTTTGCTCTATGTGGTTGATATGGTGACTGTTGGTCAGAATTAATAGCTTGAAGAAACAGCTAAGTAAGTCTTTTGCTATGAAAGACTTGGGACCAGAAAAGCACATTCTTGGCATGAAGATCGAAGAGCTAAGAAATTATGGTTGTCATAGGAGAAGTACATTGTGAAAGTACTTCAAAGGTTTAGAATGGAAAACGCTAAGGCTGTTAGTTGTCCTCTTGTTAATCACTTTAAATTAAGTTCAAAACAGTGCCCTTCTATTGATGGAGAGAAGGAAGAAATGGAAAAGAATCCATATGCTTCAGTAGTTGGAAGCTTGATGTATGCCATGGTTTGTACACGGCCAGATATTGCTCATTCAGTCGGAGTAGTGAGTCGGTTTCTTTCAAATCCTGGAAAGGAACATTGGACTGTAGTGAAATGGATTTTCAAGTATCTTCGAGGTACAACCAAAGTATGTTTATGCTTTGGAGATGAGAAGCCAGCATTAGTCGATTATACTGATGCAGATATGGCTAGGGATGTTGACTAGAGAAAGTCTACATCAAGATATCTAATCACATTTGCAGGGAGAGCCGTGTCGTGGCAGTCAAGATTACAGAAGTGTGTTGCTCTGTTAACAACTGAGGTAGAAGGAGAAGTTCGAGCTGTGTGTCAAAGCGGCAGGAATGAAGAGTCCCACCATGTCGTCGGGAGGGGGAGAATTGTTATGGGTCCCTCCGACATGTGGAACCCACACACTTTGAATGAAGAAAAGAAAAAGGAAGAGGAAAACATGTGTACAGTACACACGTTTTCTTTGAAAAGAATCGGTGGACGCGTTATTAACGCATCCTCCTCTCCTATAAATAGGAGAAGTTTGCAGCTCAAACACGACACACAAACATAGCAGAACGAAGAAGAAAAAAAAATGTAGAGAGAGTTATCTAGTTTTATGAAGGGTTTCCTAAAACTAGGGGAGAGAAAAATAGTGAGAAAATTATTTTGGGGTGTTTTTGGGAAACACTTTGAGTGCCACTATTTTTGTATTATTCTCTTTGTGTACCTACTATTTAATAATGAAAGAATTATTTGGAGTTTGTCCTGTGGACGTAGCCCTAAATAGTTGAGGGTGAACCACATAAATTTCTGTGTGTTATAATTCTATTTTTCCGCTGCGTTAATTTTCTCTTAATTGATTGAAAGGGCCCAATGAGTGGTATCAGAGCTGAGGAAAGTGGTACCTGATGCCCAACAACTGGTATCAGAGCTGATGTCCAACAACTGGTATCAGAGCTGATGCACAACAGGTACGTGCTGTTCATTGATTAAAAGATTGAGATTTTCCAGTTGGCGTTGCTATTACAACCGTGATAATATAATTAGAGAATTTTCTTATCGAGGTTATAAACCCTTTCTCTCAACCTTAACTTGCGAATTAAAATAGACACTCAAAATTACAATAATATATTTTGTATTTATGGATGGAAACTCTGGCTTGCTAGGAACGATTTATGATGGCAGCAAACTTGGACATCTACATTTCAAGTACACACATCAGCATGCATTTACATGATGCGAGAGTGGATGTCGACATCATCATTATTAGGTGGTCTTCATGTCCAACATGCTTCTTATGCATCTGCTTCCATGGCTCATTCAAGAACATGTGATTCTAATCCAATTGGCATGCTTTTATGGACGGACCAGTTTTCAAGCACAGGACACGGTTGGTTTTGGTGATGTTTTTAAACATATGGAGGGGGCTTTTTTATGTGCTGTGACGGGTTTTCAAGAAGGCATTGGTGAGTCCAGTATGCCACTGCCTACTTTTATGCTTGCAATAAGCTTCTGAGCAATGGTATTATTTTTTTCAGATTGCCAACTATTAGTTCATGCCACTAATTCGTCTAGGTTGGATATTATAAATTTAAACTTTTAAAATTTTTTCTTATTTGTATCTTTGTACCTATTTAATCTAATCTAAACTATTAATCACCCATGAATTTTATAGATTTAATAATACACATATTTTCTATAAGCTTAACGCACAGAATTATAATTCTTTGCAGCTTGGTTTTGTGCTTCTTACAAAGTAATCAAAACGGTAGGTTTTGAATACATTACAGTGATTTGAGCATATAACAGATTCTTAGATTTTTCTTTTGTATTTTGATAACTTTGAAATTCCTTTTGTACATTTATTAGTTAATTGATACTTGGCATGTTTTCCAACTAAACCTCTACAAGGGTAATAAATTATTTCTTTCCTATTCTTCTTTCCTATTTGATCCAAAAGATATTTCAAGTGATTTGAAATTTAAATTCAATGCCCTAGAATTACAATTTATGGTTAGAAGATGTAACTAAATTTTATTGTTGTATTTTTTGAAAGGATTAAAGGTGATTTCAATTTGTATTGGCTCCATTAATTGCACATATTATAAGACTAATAAATTACAAATAATATTTGGTGTTTGGTATTAGCGTTGCAAAAATAGAACTTAAGTATTTGTCTAAAGTGTAAAAGTTATTATTTTAATTTTATTATTCATATTGAATAATTTAAATAGAACTTTATTTATATAGTATCAATATTTAGGATAAAATAATGTATTTGAGTTCTTTGAATTGTACATTATTTTATATGTATATATTATATATATATATATATATATATATATATATATATATATATAAAGGGCGCGAATGGATTACTGTTGTCATAACAGTATATTTACCATTCAGCCATTTTTCTCTTTTTGCCCTTAATAATTGCACCTCTTAGTAAAACTGTTTTTTTTTTTACAGTGGGCCAATTAGCCCAAAACTTTCAACTTGTGTATAATACATTCTTCATCTTCTTTTTTTTTTTTTT
Organism: Jatropha curcas; assembly: GCF_041381405.1. Taxonomy (NCBI): domain Eukaryota; kingdom Viridiplantae; phylum Streptophyta; class Magnoliopsida; order Malpighiales; family Euphorbiaceae; genus Jatropha; species Jatropha curcas. Next base: position 17,340,202 of record NC_143155.1, read on the forward strand.
TTTTTTTTTTTTTTTTTTTTTTTTTTTTTTTAAACGTGCCTATTATATAATTTTTCAGATAAAAAAGTACTTACCACCATCACCACTATTATTATTAATAAGTGACAATCTTATAAACTTATTCTATCAATTTACTGTTCATTTATATATTATTATGTATATTATTACTCTATTAGTACAAGTACAAAATTTTAATGGCAAATTTGTTTACTTTGTTGAATTATATATATATATATATATATATATATATATATTGAAAATTATTGACATTTTAAAATAATTTTCTTTTTATATTGACTATATTTAATTTTTTTTCACAAAATAATAAATATAACAACATTGTTTATCCACGCAAGCTTTTTTTTTTTTTTTTTTAATCTTCCTTAACTATATTCCTACCACTTTTTTTTAAAAAAGAAAAAATCTTTATACGTGCTACATGCTATGTAAATTGCATAATATTTTATACTAATTCAACACAAGCACAACATGCATGGATTTTCAATTTCATTTAATTGAAAAAACATAATCATCCGTTAACAAATATTTTAACCTAACTATATTAGACTAAAATGTATAAATACTACTATTATGGTTTCTTACATACTTATTTATGTATGTTAGTGTTAGTATAATATTCATAATGCTATTTATGAGTTAAAATTATCATGGATGAGGTCAATAAATATGAATTATCATGCAATGCAAAGTTCTATAATTATGACATACTTTAAATTTATAAATGTTAATTTATGATAATTAACTGGCACATCGTGCCGGGATTATGCTCGTTCTAACTAAAATTTAGCTAGGATTAGTTAAATTGTTTGCACAAAGTATTATACTTTTTTCTATATTTTAACGAGAAACTTATTTTTTAACTTAAAAATTAATGTTTAGTAGCAATAATAACTTTAGAAATTTAATTTGATCTAATCTATATTTTAAATTATTCATAATTTTTATTTAAGTTATCACACTCTGTCTATTTACACCATCATACAATCTATATATATATAAGCTGAAACAAAGAGAAGATTTGAACTTTCTCTATACGTTCACTATTGCATTTCTCTTTTTTTATAAATTTTTGAAATTTTCTTTTTATTTTTCTACAATTTGATTGGATATATATTTTTTAAAGATTAATTTTTGAAATCGACATATAGATAATTAGACATTTTAAAATGATTAAAAATTCATTTTTGTTTAGATAAACACTGACCAAAAAATATTAATTTGAATGCAATACAAGTTCTTCTCTAATCCAACTTATTTATGTCATTGGAATTAAGCTGAACTCATAGTCTATGGTGAATATATAAAGCAATAATCTTGCATATAAAGCAACAATCTTGAACCCTATACCATTTCAATTTTAAGCCTTCAGTTATGAATGTATTATTTTTTGGTTGTGTAGATCCCTCCTGCTATTAATCATGTTAATCAAGTACGTGCATTAATCATGTTAATCAAGTAAGTGCGTTAGTCATGTTAATCGAGTAACTGCATTTGCTTTTTTCATTTTAAGTAATATTTTCTTTTCTTGGTAAATCCACTATGGCAACAAAAGAAATTAATGGAGTTCTGCAAGGGCAATGGAATCATGTTGACTGCTTATGCAGCTTTTGGAGTTAGAGGAACTATTTGGGGTAGCAACAAAGTCATGGAGAATCAAGTGCTCACTAGATTGCGAATGCCAGAGGAGTAACATTTGCTCATGTAATTTTCATTTGTTCTTATTTTTAAAAATTTTTTGTGATTCATATTTGTAGTGGAAGGAAAGTAGATTGGCTACAACTCTTGAATTTCACGAAATTTTCAGTCATGCCTTAGATGGGTATATGAGCAAGGAATCTATACTTTGGTGAATAGTTTCAATAGGATAATTTGAGTTTTTGACTGTATTTTTTTTTTTTTTTTTTTTGAAGGCAAATAGACAAATGACTGAGAAGCTATCTTCTACCCTATTATGAATTTACCTAAGACAGAGTATAAGACAAAAATTTGGCAAGAAATGTCCAAAAAGCAACTAAATAGAACAGCAAAGTAAAAAAAATAAATAAATACCCTAAAAAACCTAAATGTCTAATAGATTAGGCAATTTATTTGCTGCAAATAAAAAAAATTAGTTTTCCACCAAAATCTATAATGTAAGCAATTAAATTTTGCTTGTCATCTAGAACTTTGCGAATTCCGCCTTTTATGGAGATTTAATAATCTTTTTCTTGTAACTGACCAATGCTAAGAAGATTAGTCTTCAAATCTAGAACAAAAAGAACATCAACAATAGTGTGAGTAAAATCTCCATTGATTTCAATTGAAACATGTCCTTTCCCCATGACTGTAATTCTAGAGTTGTTTCCAAACTTAACATTATCTCTAAAAGATTCATCAAGAGTGGAGAAAGCTAAATTATCTCCACTCATGTGATTGTTGCACCCAGTGTCAAGAAACCACAGGTTCTTATTTGTTTCTTCTTTTGTGTGACAAAACATGAGTAAAGAAATCTCTTCTTCCTCGTGTTTCTTCCTCGTGTTCTATAAAATTTGATTCCTCTCCTTGCAATTTAGACAAATCTATTCGGCATTCAGATTTAAAATGACTGAACTTGTGGCATCGATAACATTCAATTTTGGATTTGTCAAAAAACTTGGAGCTATAGCACCTGTTCCCTTTCCACAATCATTGTTGCCTCGACCTCCACCTCTACTGCAGCCTCTGCCATTGCCCCTACTGCTCCGTCATCCAATTCCATGATTTTCAGTTGAGGCATTCAATGCTAGCTCTTCTTTGTCTTGCTGAGTGGTTTTTTGTTCATGAATCAACAAAGAACTTTGTAATTCATCAATTGAAAGCATATCGATGTCATGAGATTCTTCAATAGAACAAACCACAAAGTTAAATTTTGTTGTCATTGTATGAAGGATCTTTTCAACAATCGTAACCTCCTCCATCTTATCACCGTGGATCCGCATCTTGTTGACGATTGCCATCATCGAGGAAAATAGTCTGCAACTGACTCTCCCAATTTCATCGAAGTGTTTCGCACTCCAAACGAAGTATTTGAAGCTGCTGCCTCTTTGCTTTTATTGTTCCTTGATACTTTTTCTTTATGGAGTCCAATATCTGCTTAGAAGCATTCTTAGACAGAATGGTTTCTAAAATTGAACTATCAATTGCTTGGAAAAGATAATTCTTCGCCTTGAGGTCCTTCAATTTTGCTGCATCTATCTCTAATTTTTGTGCATCTGACACTGCTGTGCCTGGCGCTGGTTCTGAAATGCCCTCAGAAACCACTTGCCAATACTCTTTTGATCTAAGAAAATTTTCCATCAACATGCTTTATCAAAGCGAGGAATCGCTGGTTGCACAAGATTTTCTACAACCATGATATATATTTGCTACAGCAAACTCTCAAATTCACTCCCTCACGTGTTTCGTTCAAACCTCACGTGTTTAACTCAATTAACCAGGCTCTGATACCACTCATGCACCTAATACAAGATAGTAAATAGAGCAAAACAAGATAGATGAAAGCAAAATTGAAATGAATGTTCTGTTTTATTTAACAGCATATGACTTGTTTAAATAGCCAAGTTACAATGGAAAAATAACAATAAAATAGGAGTTAATTGAATCACTAAAAATCTGTTAAAGACCAGCAACTATCCCAAAGACTAGAACTAGCATAAAACTTGGTCAAATAAAAAATGTGAATAACAATTTATTTAACAGTATGTGTTATTCATTGATCAAAAAATTGAGATTTTCCATGTAGGTGTTGCTATTGCAACCGTGGTAATATAATTAGAGAATTTTCTTGCTGAGGTTATAAACCCTTTCTCTCAACCTTAACTTGCGAATTAAAATAGACAATCAAAATTATAATAATATATTTTGTATTTATGAATGGAAACTCTGGCTTGCTAGGAACGATTTATGATGGCAGCAAACTTGGACATCTAAATTTCAAGTACACACATCAGCATGCAATTACATGATGCGAGAGTCGATGTCGACATCATCATTATTAGGTGGTCTTTATGTCCTACGTGCTTCTTATGCATTTGCTTCCATGGCTCATTCAAGAGCATGTGGTTCTAATCCAATTGGCATGCTTTTATGGACGGACCAGTTTTCAAGCACAGGACATGGTTGGTTTTGGTGATGTCTTTAAAGATATGGAGGGGGCTTTTTTATGTGCTGTGACGGGTTTTCAAGAAGGTAGTGGTGAGTCCAGTATGCCACTGCCTACTTTATGCTTGCAATAAGCTTCCCAGCAATGGTATTATTTTTTTCAGATTACCAAGTATTAGTTCATGCCATTAATTTGTCTAGGTTTGATATTATAAATTTAAACTTTTAAAATTTTTTCTTATTTGTATCTTTGTACTTATTTAATCTAATCTAAACTGGTAATCACCCATGAATTTTATATATTTAATAATAAACATATTTTCTATTAGCTTAACGCATAGAACTATAATTCCTTGCAGCTTGGTTTTGTGCTTCTTACAAAGTAACAAAAACAGTAGGTTTGTAATACATTGCAGCGATTTTAGCATAAACGATTAGGAGAAGACTTGATTTCTCATTAATAGAAAAGGTCTTTATATACAATATCTCACACTCTGTAGATAACTATACAGCTAAGATAGACAGCTATACTAACAGAATTACAGTGATATAGATAACAACAACTGAACTAACCTTATCACTAACATGCCCCCTCAAGTTGTACTATCGGTGTGGGGCGATAGTCAACTTGTCTCTCAACAATATAAACCTATTCTTAGTCAACGGTTTCGTTAATATATCTGCAATTTGATCATTGGAAGATAAATAACGAACCTATAACTCCTTGCTTGCAACTTTATCCCGAACAAAGTGGACATCTATTTGTACATGCTTCATGCAACTATGTTGAAGGGGATTAACTGTGACATCCCAGGTTTGGGGCACTACACCTTAGGTGAATCCCACATCGGCTACGCACAGGGTGTTCAGACAGTACAAAAGAGGGGTGATGCCTTGAATGGTTGGACGCGTTTTGGTGGTGAAATGGCTGGAGAGTTGGAAGAACTCCAGGGTTAAGCGTGCTCGCTTAATGGAAATCCTAGGATGGGTGACCTCCTGGGAAGTTTCCCATTTCCCCCAAGAACAAAACCGTGAGGGTGACCTCGTACGGAAGGGCCCAAAGCGGACAATATTCAGCCATGTCAAGAACCCTGACAATTGGTATCAGAGCCAGAGCCTTGTCCCTCTGGCCGATGGTGGGGCAAACCTCAGCGAGGACGCTGAGTCCCTAAGGGGGGGTGTATGTGACATCCCAGGTTTGGGGCACTACACCTTAGGCGAATCCCACATCGGCTACGCACAGGGTGTTCAGACAGTACAAAAGAGGGGTGATGCCTTGAATGGTTGGACGCGTTTTGGTGGTGAAATGGCTGGAGAGTTGGAAGAACTCCAGGGTTAAGCGTGCTCGCTTAATGGAAATCCTTGGATGGGTGACCTCCTGGGAAGTTTCCCATTTCCCCCAAGAACAAAACCGTGAGGGTGACCTCGTACGGAAGGGCCCAAAGCGGACAATATTCAGCCATGTCAAGAACCCTGACAATTGGTATCAGAGCCCTAGGTTTAATTTCCCCGGGCTTGCATGCATAAGTCAGTATATGTACATGCCATGACTACCCTGATGAACTAAGTAGTTGTTATTATTTTAGGAGGATGTCTCAGGAAGGTGAAAGTGAGTCACACGCCTCCAGAGCAGTGGAGGGTGAGGCTCCAGCAGCACCAGGTCAAGCTAGAACAGTGGAGGGTGAGGCTTCAAGAGCACTAGGTCAAGAGGTGCTGTTAAAGCAACTTGCAGATACTTTTCGACAGATTACAGGGGTGATGCCTCAAGCACCCGTAATAGTAGAAAGAGAGAGAAAGCCCCCACTGGAGAAGCTTAGAAAATATGGTGCAAAGGAATTCAAAGCTAGTAAAGATGATAGCCCAGAGCTTGCTGAGTATTGGTTAGATGGGACATCGAGAGTCCTAGAACAATTGCAGTGTACAGCAGAAGACAAGTTGGTTTGTGCCACTTCATTGCTGATAGAGGAGCATATACATGGTGGACCACTGTGCAACAGAGAGTAACAGCAGATCAGCGTACTTGGCAATTCTTCTTGGATGAATTCAAGAAGAAGTTCATTACCGAGGCTTACCTAGATGCGAGAAGAAAGGAATTCTTATACCTGCGACAGAACAGAATGTCCGTAGCCGAATACGAAAGAGAATTCACTAGACTTAGCAGGTATGGTAAGCAGATAGTGTCTACAGAGGCCGAGAGGTGTAAGAAATTTCAAGAAGGCTTGAATGATGAGATTCAGATGGGAGTGGTAGCTTCCAGATTCAGAGAATTCTCAGCCTTGGTAGAGGCAGCTCAAGAGATAGAGCGAATACAGGCCAATCAGCGTTCTAGACGCCAGCGGTCTCAGCAGAGGAGAGACCAGACTCAGAGTGCACCCAGTATATCCCAGTCAGAAAGCAAGAGATTCAGAGGTGCTAGTAGTTCAGCTGGTTCTAGACCTTCTTTTAGCCAAGGCATAGCTAGGGGTGTTCATGCACCAGCAGCATCAGTTGTGGCTAGTTCTGCCGGTGGTATTCGAGGTTCAGGCAGAGGAACTGGTAGAGGCACCGGTAGAGGTGCAGAGTCAGCCGGTTATCCGTATCCACCTTGTGAGCATTGTGGTAGACGACATGGTGGAGATTGTTGGTTGGTGACCGGTAAATGTTGGATATGCGGAGCATCAGAGCATCAGAAGAAAGACTGTCCAAAGAAGGCAAGAGTTCCTACCCAGTTCATAGCAGGTAGAGGTAGAGGTGAGCCCTCTGGAGTGCAGAGACAGCAATCAGAGACTGTGGACAGACCCGATACTAGGGGTCCAGCCAGGGTTTATGCTATGCGAGCCAGAGAAGAGGAGGAAGCTCCAGATGTTATAGTTGGTGAGTTTTCTTTATTTGAGCATGTAGTTTATGCTTTAATTGATCCTGGCTCATCTCATTCATACATTAGTGTACCTAAACCTTGGGTTAAAGGGTTAGCGGTTGCACATGTGGGTCAGGGTATGTTGGTTACCAATCCATTAGGAGATGTAGTAACAACTCATACAGTGATCAAAGACTGTCCAATTGTTATTCATGGAAAGGAATTTCCAGGAGATCTTATGGAGTTGCCATTTAGAGAATTTGATGTTATTTTGGGTATGGATTGGCTATCTAGACATAATGCTCTAGTTGATTGTGCAAAGAAAAGGGTGACGTTATCTACACCAGCAGGGGAAGAGATTACAGTAGTCGGGAAGCGGCGAGATTTTTTGAGTAATATGATATCAGCCATGGCAGCAAAGAGATTAATTCAGAAGGGTTGTGAAGCATACTTGGTATGTGCATTACACGCAGAGAAAGAAAAGTCGAAAGTGGAAGACATACCAACAGTGTGTGATTATCCAAATATATTTCCAGATGAGTTACCAGGGTTACCACCAAGGAGGGAAGTAGAGTTTACCATAGATGTCTATCCTAGAGCAGCACCAGTATCTATTGCACCTTACAGAATGGCACCAGCAGAGTTAAAAGAGTTAAAGATTCAGCTGCAGGAGTTATTAGACAAAGGCTTTATCAGACCCAGTGTATCACCTTGGGGAGCACCGGTATTATTTGTAAAGAAGAAAGATGGATCACTCAGACTGTGCATTGATTACAGACAGCTGAATAAGCTGACGATCAAGAATAAGTATCCATTGCCTCGAATCGACGATTTGTTTGATCAGTTAAAAGGTGCAGGTATGTTTTCTAAGATCGACCTCCGATCAGGATACCACCAGTTGCGGATAAAGGAAGAAGATATCTCTAAGACTGCATTCAGGACCCGATGTGGTCACTTTGAATTTTTAGTAATGCCATTCGGTCTCACAAATGCACCAGCGGTTTTCATGGATCTTATGAACCGCGTGTTTCATTCATACCTGGATCAGTTTGTGGTGGTGTTTATAGATGACATTTTGGTCTACTCCAGAGACAGGGCAGAACACGATAAGCATTTACGGATTGTACTTCAGACTTTGAGAGATAAACAGCTGTATGCTAAGCTCAGTAAGTGTGAGTTTTGGCTAGAAGAAGTTTCTTTCTTAGGACATGTGGTGTCATCAGAGGGTATCAGAGTGGATCCTAAGAAGATTGAGGCTATTGTTGATTGGAGACCACCCAGAAATGTCACAGAAGTTCGAAGTTTTCTGGGTTTAGCCGGTTATTACAGAAGGTTTGTAAAGGGATTCTCCATCATTGCATCACCTTTAACAAGATTATTGAAGAAAGAGGTTGTATTCCATTGGGATAATAGATGTCAGCAGAGTTTTGACACTTTGAAGAGAACGTTGACTGAAGCACCAGTGTTAACTCAGCCAGTGTCAGGTAAAGACTTTGAGATTTACAGTGATGCCTCTTATACTGGGTTAGGATGTGTGCTCATGCACGATAAGAAAGTGGTCGCCTATGTCTCCAGGCAATTGAAACCACATGAGTTGAATTATCCAACCCATGATTTAGAACTAGCAGCCATTGTTCTAGCATTTAAAGTATGGCGGCATTATCTGTATGGTGAAAAGTGCTACATTTACACAGATCATCAGAGTTTAAAGTACTTACCAACACAGAAGGACTTGAATTCAAGACAACGGAAGTGGATGCAGATTCTGGCTAATTATGATTATGTCATTAATTATCATCCGGGCAAGGCTAATGTGGTAGCGGATGCCCTTAGCCGGAAATCCTTGTATGCTTTGAGCTTAATGAGAATTAGTATGGAGTTACAACAGCAAGGAGCTATTCTCGCACAGATGCAAGTACAACCATCTTGGCTTCAGGAAGTTGCAGAAGCACAAAAGAAAGATGCACAAATAGCACTATGGGTTAAACAAGTACAGGAAGATCATGGTGGGAAATTCAGATTGGATAATAGTGGAGTCTTATTCTATGAAGACAGAGTTGTTGTTCCACAGACAGGTGAGATCAGACAAAAGATTTTGCATGAAGCTCATAACGGTCTATATACAATGCATCCAGGTAGTACCAAGATGTATCAAGACTTGAAGACAGGCTATTGGTGGCCGGGCATGAAGAGAGACATCGGAGATGTTGTAACAAGATGTTTAACATGTCAACAAGTAAAAGCAGAACATCAACTGCCATCCGGATTACTTCATCCAATAACAGTGCCAACATGGAAATGGGATCAGATCACGATGGACTTTGTTACTGGCTTACCTCAGACACAACGGAAGCATGATGCAGTATGGGTAATTGTGGACAGATTAACCAAGTCAGCTCACTTTCTACCAGTCAAGACGACTATTCTCTGGACAAGTTAGCAGAAATTTATGTTAGTGAGATAGTTCGACTACATGGAGTTCCATCATCCATTATCTCTGATCGTGATCCAAGGTTTACATCGAAGTTCTGGGGTAAACTTCAAGAGGCATTAGGAACGAAACTGCATTTCAGCACTGCATTTCATCCGCAGACAGATGGGCAATCAGAGAGAGTGATTCAAATCCTGGAAGACATGTTGAGATCATGTGTTATTGAATTTGAAGGCAGTTGGGACAAATATGTATCTCTCATGGAGTTTGCCTACAACAACAGCTATCAAGCGAGCATCAAGATGGCACCCTATGAAGCATTGTATGGTAGAAGATGCAGAACACCTGTATGTTGGACAGAACTTAGTGAGAAGAAGATTTTGGGTCCAGATTTGGTGAGAGACACAGAAGAGAAAGTAGAAATCATCAGAAGACGGCTGAAGGAAGCAAGTGATCGACAGAAATCCTATGCGGATTTAAAGAGAAAAGACATTGAGTATTCAGTTGGGGATAAAGTATTTTTGAAGGTTTCACCATGGAAGAAGATCTTAAGGTTTGGACAAAAGGGTAAGCTTAGCCCTAGGTTCATTGGTCCATACGAGATTGTTGAACGCGTAGGACCATTAGCCTATCGCCTAGCATTACCTCCAACCTTAGATCGAATCCATAATGTATTTCATGTATCCATGTTGAGAAGATACAGATCAGACCCCTCACATGTGTTATCAGCGGAAGAGATTGATATTCAGCCGGATCTCACTTATGAAGAAGAACCAGTTCAGATCCTAGCCAGAGAAACTAAAGAATTGCGGAACAAGAAAATAGCATTGGTGAAAGTTCTTTGGAGGAATCATAAGACAGAAGAAGCAACTTGGGAATCAGAAGAAACCATGCGACAACAATATCCGCATTTGTTTACAACAGGTAAACTTCGGGACGAAGTTTTTATTTAGAAGGGGAGAACTGTAACATCCTCTTGAGTTGAGTCGGGTTGAACCAAACCTGGTTGGGGTAGAATGGATGATAAGTGGACTTATTTGCATGGAAAGTTTAGGACTTGTTTGCCTCCAAACATACAGTGTGGGTATTAAGTTGTGTCTTTGTACACTTGAGGTACCAAGTAGATATGTTACACAGCCAAGTCATTGCTTCTAGAGACTACCCGTTCTTATCAGCTCACTTTCCCATTTTCATATTCTCTTCTTACTTTCCCTCCCGTTTCCTTGCAAGTTTCATGCACGTTAAGCACTAAGTCACCTCCAAGTAAGTAGAATTCCTTGAAGTTATATGTTATCCACTCTTTAATTGAGTTATATTGGAGATGAGTTATGAGAATTCTTGTGTATAGGAGAAGAAAGTTCAAAGGTAGCAGAAAAGAGAAGTTAAAACAGAGCCCCAGCTTTGTGGCAAGACAGGTTTGATATCTCTTGTTATTTCCCATGTTCTTTGCATGAAAAATTGTGTGGAGTGTTGCTCATGAGATGATATGTTGCTTGTTGTTGGGTGGAAGTACTGGAAATGATGTGAAAACAGGGGATGAATATATGAAACGGAAACAGAGTTTGCTGGAAATGTTACCAGCAACTTCATCTTGATTTTGAACCCATATAATGATGGAATTAGGAATTGTCATAGAAGAGTTATTTGTTCCTTTCTGTGTTAGCTTTACATGGGCTTTTGAATCATTCAATTTGAAGTTGTATATTGAGAGTTATGGCCAAAAGAACACAGACTGCATAGAATCACGTCGCGCGCTCGCGCATACTGGGAAGCAAGTCGCGCTCGCGATTTCCTATTGCGCGCTCGCGACTTGAGTCAGGTAGCTCTCTGACTCTCAAATGGCACAACTCGCACTCGCGACTTTCACATGCGCGGTCGCGACTTTGGCCAGAAGCTCTCTGACTCTCAGAGTGCGCATCTCGCGCTCGCGAATCACACAAGCGCGCTCGCGACTTCATCTCGCGCTCGCGACTTGTGCTGCGCGGTCGCGACTTCAGCCAAAAACACACTGACTCTTAGGGTGCACAAGTCGCGCTCGCGACTTTCACATACGCGGTCGCGACTTGTGCTGTGACCCTCTTTTGCCTTTCAATTGCTATGTAATCACATTTCTTTGCTCAACATGCATGCATCCAATCATTTTACAACAAAAATACAACATAAGAACATGGATTCAAACAACATGTAAGCATTTATATGGTGTGAAATCAAATCAATAGGATGAACTATGAAGTTGCAAAACCATTTATGTGCTATTGTGTTACATTGTTGATATGCTAATATGAAGCTCCATTGAGGTTGGGTAGAAACCATGTAGATAAGGCTATGTCGCGACATAGAATAGCAGATCTGCGCCCCATACAGTTTGAAACTCCGGCTACAGGCCGTTGAGTGGATATGATTAAACCGTGCGGTGCGAATCCGGTTAGGGGCACCAAAACGGACAATATTGGCATAGGCGAATCCGGTTAGGGGCCTATAGCATACAGTTTTACCCAGTTTCATACAGTTTATCTTATCACTTCGGTTTCACTATAACCTTATGGAGCCATTCAGATATCTTGACATAACATTTCATGAATTATACAGGATTATAAACAGTACAAAAGATAATCAAGATATCATGAAAGTATCATAATGTGTGAGCTTATATGTGCCATATATGTTTCCATGGTTCTTTCTATATATGTATTTGTTTAAATTGTTTCTTTATTTGTTGAGATATCCACTGAGCATTATTTGCTCAGCGAGTTACCTGTTTAACTCGCAGGTTTTGAGACTGGTCCATAGAGAGTCCGCGTACAACTGCTGCAGTTCATCTGTAGAAGACTCAGTCTTCAGGGTAGAAACTCATTTTGTTTTTCTTTTTATGGCATGTACAGGGCACACAGTTGGGCCCATTTCATTTTGTAAACTTGTATCATGTTTTGTAAATTACATTATTTTTTGGAAACAGTACCAGCATGTTATTATATTCAATATACAGTATGTTTTCAGCATGTCAGACCATACAGTCATCCAGTTTGTAGCATCTCGACTCGGTTCATTCGGGTTTACGGGTGGACCGGGAAGGGGTGTTACATTAACGGTCAAGGAGGTTGCTCCTAAATTATCACACCAAAGCACAGGTGTGCCAACATTAATCCCAAGTTCTTGCAATAAATTTCGAACCCATAGAAGCTCAGATGTTGTGTTTGCAATTGCTCTATACTCCGCTTTCGTTGAAGACCGAGAGACACTCTTTTGTTTGCGAGAGCTCCAAGAAATCAAATTCCGACCAAGATAAATTGCATAACCAGTAGTGGATTTCCTATCTTCAATGGACCCAGCCCAATCTGCATCACCATAGGCAGTCAATTGAGTGACAGCAGATGGTTTAATGACTAAGCCATAGTGAGAAGTCCCCTTTAAATACCGCAGTATACGTTTAACTTCCTGCCATTGAAATTCAGTTGGAGAATGCATGAATTGAGCCTAGCGGTTTACTGAAAAACCAATTTCTGGTCGAGTAAATGACAAATATTGGAGACTACCAATTGTGCTTCGGTATAGTTGAGGATCTTGGAAAACTGTGGTTGTGGCTGCCGTTTTAGAGTTTGAAATCGAAGCAGGTGTAGCAACAACCTTTGCTTCATGCATGTTAACTCTTTTAAGTAAATCAGCTATATACTTTGTTTGAAATAAAAACAAGCTGTCATTACTCCAGGTTGCTTGTACTCCCAAAAAATAATGTAAAGTGCCCAAGTTCTTGAGCAAAAATTTACCTTGTAGACAACTTTCAACATGAGCAGCAAGCTTCACATCATTTCCTATTAAAAGAAGGTCATCCACATATATTAAACAATACAATATTGAAGCTCCTTGCCGAAGAACAAATAATGAATGATCCAACTTAGACTGAGAAAAACCACAACTAAGCAAAACTTCTCTTAAGCATTGATTCCATTGGCGCGGGGCCTGTTTCAATCCATATAAAGAACGATGCAATCTGCACATATGAGATGGTTTAGTTGTATCAACAAAACCAGGAGGCTGCACCATGTAAATAGTTTGATCAAGCTTTCCATGAAGAAAAGCATTCGACACATCATATTGCGTAACTTTCCACTTATTAAAGACAGCAATGCTTAGTACCAGTCTAATCGTTGTGGGTTTGACCACAGGAGAGAAATTTTCTTCATAATCCACACCGGGGCGTTGATGAAACCCCTTAGCAACTAACCGAGCTTTGTAACGGGAAATAGATCCATTGGCATTCTCTTTTACCTGAAATACCCACTTGCAACCCACTATGTTGGCATTTGGTGGTGGCACTATTAATTCCCAAGTCCCAAGTTGTAATAAAGAATTAAGCTCAGAATCCATGGCTTCTCGCCATTCTCGATACTTCTTTGCTTTTGTAACACTGTGTGGCTGACGAGGTACCACAGCTGCGCAGACTCTTGGTCTTGAATGACCTGTCTTAGACCGAGTCAGCATAAGGTGTACATTAGTTACCGCCGACGGTTGCAAAGGAACAGCTAATAATGGAGAATCATCACTTCCAGATTCTGGTTGCGAAATAACAGTAAGTGGAGCTGCTGAATGCTCAATTTCAAGTTGCCGAGTGGAATCAGAAACATCAACCAACCCCATATTATCATTTACTGGTTCAGAAACAGAACCAGTACCTGTTTCATGATTTCGCTGTATAGTTGAAATCGCAGCAGGTGGGAAAATTCTAGCTGTGTTATCCAGCGGTGGTGGCGGAGGGCCAAGTATTCCAGGACTTGAGTTTGCAGGTGGAACAGATTGTTGATGAGAAATTGTAGTTGTTGGCACCTGCACTTGAGAAAAATAAAATTGTTTCTCATCAAACACCACATCACGTGAAATGTACAGCCTGTGTGAGGAGACATCCAAGCATTTGTATCCTTTGTGAATAGTGCTGTATCCAACAAACAAACATTTAATTGACCTGTTCTCAAGCTTGTTTTTATTATAAGGTCTTGTTAGTGGATAACAAATGCAGCCAAAAGATCTGAGTTCATATATATTCGGCTTTTTCTGAAATAACTTCTCAAATGGTGAGCAATTTGGTAACAAAGATGTGACAACTCTATTAATCGCATACACAGCAGTTTCAAAAGCAAAGTCCCAATATTTCAATGGTACAGAAGCATGATTTAATAACGCTAAAGCGGTTTCAACAATATGCCTATGCTTTCTCTCAGCACACCCATTTTGCTGTGGTGTGTGAGGACAAGACAACCGCAAGGAAATACCATTCTCACGAAGAAAAGGAGCTAACGGACTACATTCCCCACCCCAATCACATTGAAACATCTTAATTTTCTTATCAAAGAATTGTTCAACAAACGCCCGAAATTTCACAAAAGTTTGAAATACATCAGATTTATTTTTCAAGCAATAAATCCACGAGTATTTGCTATAGTGGTCATAAAACAAGACATAAAACCTGTTACCATTGGCAGAGATAACAGGGGAAGGACCCCAAACATCAGAACATATGAGCTCTAAAGGAGCAGAAGCAGTAAAATTAGATAAGGAATATGGCAATCTGTGTGACTTGGAAACACAACAAGCTGAACATAAAGAATTTTTATGAGAATCAAACGAAACATTATTCAACTTTAATTTAGAAATAACTGCTCGATCGTGGGCATGTCCCAGTCGAGAATGCCAACAAGAAAAAGAAACATGATTAACTAAAACAGGAGGGTGAGGTGACAGAAAGAATTTGTAGAGACCACGATCAATCGGACTTTTGTGAAGCACTCTCCTCGTGCGGATATCCTTAACAAGAAAGAAATCAGGAAAGAATTCAAGTGAGACCCAATTATCACGAGAAAAAGTATTCACAGACAGTAAGCTAAAGGGTGATTGCGAAGAATAAAGAACATTATTTAAGCGAAATTTAGACTTGTCACATAACACAGTGCTACCAATATGAGATATGGGAATTGTATTACCATTGGTTACAGTAACCTCATCCGGTCCATGATAGTCAGCTTCAAGAGAGAGATTATTCATTGATCCAGTAAGATGATGTGTTGCCCCAGAATCAACAATCCAGGGTTGAGCTTGTGAGGAATAAGGAAAGGTGTGATGAACCTGTGGCGAATTTCGTGGGCTTGGACACTGGCGAGACATATGCCCAGTACCATTGCAATTGTAGCAAACAACAGGACCCCCTGAACTCGAAGTCCTTGAATGTCTGTTGGAACCATTATAAGAACGTCCACCACGCTGTGTCTGACTTCGACCTCCTCTACCTCTAGAAGAATTATTATTTTGTCGAGAAGTAGTTTCACGATTACTGTAAAGTGCAGTGGCAGGTATGGTGACAGTAGTAGCAGCCTCATGTTTCTTAAGTAGTTGTTCCTCTGCCAGCAACAAACCACGAAGATCTTCATATGTGATTGGTTGTAATCGTGCCTCAACAGATCTAGTGAATGGACGATAATCAGGTCCAAGGCCGTCAAGAATAGCGCCAATAAAGTCATCTTCTGAGATTGCGCTTTGAAGTGCATGCAATTAATTAAACAAAGATTTGGCACGTTGCAAATAGGTTTCAATAGACTTGTTATTCCGTTCGAGATGATGAATAGCACTTTTTAAGTGCCGAACTTGTGTCCTAGATCCAGCTGCAAACGATGCCTCCAGGTTCTTCCAAGCTTCGAGGGCAGATTTAACTCCAACAACATTATTCAGCAGCGGTTCAGTTAAGGATGAATTTATCCAGCCAAGAACGATCTGATCCTCTAGATACCAAGTAGTAAACGCCGGATTCGGGGAATTATCAATAACAAGTGGTGGTGGAGTAAAAGTGGAATCAATATGTTTCTCAAGATTGTAACCCCTCAAAATCGGCAAAAGTAGGGTTTTACAAAGAATATAATTACTGGAGGTCAATTTAACCGTAAGTTGATCACTTACATTAGGAACATTCAAAAAAGAGGCAAGAACAGAAGTAGAGGAAGAAGAAACAAGAGCAGGGGTTGTCGAAGAAGCAGAAGGAGTGATAGAACTTTCTTCGATACTTGATGTACTCATGGTTGTTAAACCTAATATGGCTCTGATACCATAAATGATTAGGAGAAGACTTGATTTCTTATTAATAGAAAAGGTCTTTATATACAGTATCTCACATTCTGTAGATAACTATACAGCTAAGATAGACAACTATACTAACAGAATTACAGTGATATAGATAACAACAACTGAACTAACCTTATCACTAACATAGCATATAACAAATTTATAGATTTTTCTCTTGTATTTTGATAACTTTGAAATTCCTTTTGTACATTTATTAGTTAATTGATACTTTGGCATGTTTGCCAATTAACCTTATACAAGGGTAATAGATTATTTCTTTCTTATTCCGGAGGGGTCCGAGCCATCAGTGAGATACCACTCTTTCCTATTTGATCCAAATGATATTTTAAGTTTAAGTAATTTGAATTTTAAATTCAATGCCCAAGAATTACAATTTATGGTTAAAAGATGTAACTAAATTTTATTTTTCTATTTTTTTGAAAGGATTAAAGCTGATTCCAATTTGTATCGGCCCCATTAATTGCGCATAATATAAGACTAATAAATTACAAATAATATTTGGTGTTTAGTATTAGCGTTAAAAAAATAGAACTAGTATTTGTCTAAAGTGTAAAAGTTATTATTTTAATTTTATTATTCATATTGAATAATTTAAATAGAACTTTATTTATATAGTATCAATATTTAGGATAAAATAATGTATTTGAGTTCTTTGAATTGTACATTATTATATATATCTAAAGGGCGTGAATGGTTTAGTGTTGCCAGTATATTTACCATTTACCATTCAGCCCTTTTTTTCTTTTTGCTCTTTTTACGCTTAGTAATAGTAACTCTTAGTAAACCTTTTTTTTTTTCTACAGTGGGCCAATTAGCCCAAAACTTTCAACTTGACTATAATATATTCTTCATCTTCTTTTTTTCTTTTTTTTTTAAATGTGCCTGTTTTATAATTTTTCAAATAAAAAAGTACTTACTTACCACCATCACCACTATTATTAATAAGTGACAATCTTATAAATTTATTCTATCAATTTATTGTTCATTTATATGTTATTATGTATATTATTACTCTATTAGCATGAGTACAAAATTTTAATGGCAAATTTGTTTATTTTGTTGAATTATATATATATATATAATAAGAAAATTTTCACCTTGAAATTTTAAAATAATTTTCTTTTCATATTGACTATATTTTTTTTTTTCACAGAATAATAAATATAACAACATTGTTTATCCATGTAAGCTTTTTTTTTTTTTAATCTTCCTTAACTATATTTCTACCACTTTTTTTTTTAAGAAAAAAAATCTTTATACGTGCTACATGCTATGTAAATTGCATAATATTTTGTACTAATACAAGCATAAATATACATCAATGGATTTTCAATTTCATTTAATTGAAAAAACATAATCATCCGATAACAAATATTTTAACCTAACTATATTAGACCAAAATGTATAAATAGTACTATTATGGTTTCTTGCATTATTATATATACATGTTAGTATAATATTCATAATGCTATTTATGAGTTGTATGGAATGCTAAATTCTATAATTATGACATACTTTAAATTTACAAATGTTAATTTATGATAATTAACCGGCATATCATGCCAGGATTTATGTTCGTTCTAACTAAAATTTAGCTAGGATTAGTTAAATTGTTTGCACAAAGTATTATACTTTTTTCTATATTTTAATGAGAAACTTATTTTTTAATTTAAAAATTAATGTTTAGTAGTAATAATAATAATAACTTTAGAAATTTAATTTGATCTAATCTATATTTTAAATTATTCATAATTTTTATTTAAGTTATATATCACATTACATCTATTTACACCATCATATAATATATATATATATATATATATATATATGAAAGCTGAAATAAAGAGAAGATTTAAAGCTTCTCTATACATTCACTATTGCATTTCTCTTTCTTTATAAAATTTTTGAAATTTTCTTTTTATTTTCTACAATTTGATTGGGTGTATATTTTTTTAAAGATTAATTTTTTAAATCAGCATATAGATAATTAGGCATTTTAAAATGATTAAAATTTAATTTTCGTTTAGATAAACACTGACCAAAAAATATTAATTTGAATGCAATATAAATTCTTCTCTGATCCAACTTATTTATGTCATTGGAATTAAGCTGAACTCACAGTCTACGGTGAATACATAAAACAACAATCTTGAACCCTATACTATATCAATTTTAAGCGTGTCAATTATGAATGTATTATTTTATTGTTGTACAGATCCCTCTTGCTATTAATCATTTTAATCAAGTAAGTGCGTTAATCATGTTAATCAAGTAAATGGTAATCAAGTAAGTGCATTAATCATGTTAATCAAGTAAGTGCATTAATTATGTTAATCAAGTAAGTGCATTTGCTTTTTTTTATTTTAAGTAATATTTTATTTTCTTGGTAAATCCACTATGCAACAAAAGAAGTTAATGGAGTTCTGCAAGGGCAATGGAATCATGTTGACTGCTTATGCAGCTTTAGGAGCTAGAGGAACTATTTGGGGTAGCAACAGAGTCATGGAGAATCAAGTGCTCACTGAGATTGCGAATGCCAGAGAAGTAACATTTGCTCATGTAATTTTCAGTTGTTCTTATTTTTTTAAATTGCTTGTGATTCATATTTGTAGTGGAAGGAACCTAGATTGGGTACAACTCTTGAATTTCAAGAAATTTTCAAAAATGCCTTAGATGGATATATGAGCAAAGAATCTATACTTGGGTGAAAAGTTTCAACGGGATAATTTGAGTTTTTGATTGTATTTTTTTTAAAAGGGAAATAAATAAATGACTGAGAAGCTATATGATAAGAGTAAAATTATTCAAACCTTGTAGTCAAACTTCTGTTATTCCTATTCCTTGATCATAGGGATGTTTACTGAGATAGTGTAAAACGTATTCCTGTATTGTAGGCATTTTGTTACTGCTCTTGTATTTTAAATACTCATCAATAACAATCTGAAAATCATTATCCCTTCCATCTTTTTGCCAATCTTTATGGTATCAGAGCAAATTTAAGGTTTCAATACCGTGTGTTTTTTTTTTCCCATGGCGCCTTCTACCACTTTTGCATCATCTTCTTCTGTTATATCCTCAACCATTCCCTCAATCCAGAATCATGTTACGGTGAAACTCACCACAACAAATTATATTCTATGGAAAACCCAACTTGTGCCTTTTCTTCATGGTCAGCAGTTGTACCATCATATTGATGGTTCTATTTCTTCTCCTCCAAAGTTTATTAATGATTTTCCTAATCCTGATTTCCAAGACTGGTTCTCAAAGATCAAATAGTGCTGGGCTGGATTCTTAGTTCTCTATCTGAATCGGTTCTGTCACAAGTTGTTGGTGTCAAAACTGCTCACGAAGCTTGGACTCGGCTTCAAACAACTTATGCCTCTGGCTCTAGAGCACAAATTCGTACAATAAAAACTGCTCTTTATACCTTGTCTCGTGATACCGAAACTATTGTTGTCTATATGAATCGAGCAAAACAATTATTCGATCAATTACTTGCTCTTGATGCTCCTATTTCTGAAGATGATCTCATCGATCATATTTTAAGGGGGCTAGGTCCCGATTACAGACCTTTCACTCGAAATATTGAAGCACGACTCACATCAATTTCATTTGATGATCTCTTTGGCTTGTTATTATCCGAAGAAATGCAGATTCAAAGTTCCAATACCTCACTTACTACACCAGCAGTTGATCACTTTACCAATCGCCAGTCATCTCGTGGAGGTTATAGAGGAAGGGGACGAGGTGGCCGGCGAGGAGGCTATCAATCCAATGGAGGTCGTGCAAGAAATAAAAATTCAGAGACTTATTGTCCAACCTGTTACAATTGTGGAGGCAGTGGTCACACTTCCAATGTTTGCCCCAGTCCTAAAATCACCAACCAAAATACCAAACCTGCCAGCAACTACTCTTCTTCACCAACTCCGTCCAATAAGCCGTGGATTGTGGACAGTGGAGCAACCCATCATCTCACATCTGAACTGGAAAACTTGGCCATTCATTCTGAGTATTCTGGGACTGATGAAGTAGTTCTCACAAATGGTAAAAACTTGCCAATTTCTAGTATCGGTTCTAATCATATTTCTCTCAATTCTCATAATTTTTCTTTAGATAATATCTTATATGTTCCCACTTCTAACACCAATTTGTTGTCTGTTCGTCAGTTTACAGTTTCTAATGATGTCTCATTGGAATTTTTCCCTAATTGTTTTGTGATTAAGGACCTTCGAACGAAGCAAATACTTCATCGGGGACACGTTAAAGATGGACTGTATTCTCTTGCATCCACCATGCCTCCACCAGCTATTCATTCAGTTTCCTTATCAACATGGCATGCCCGTTTGGGTCATGCCTGTTCTCAAACAATTCATAAAATTCTATTGTCAAATAAGTTGTCTATTTCTCCTAATAATATGAAATCTTTGTGTGAAGCATGTTGTGTTAGCAAATCACATAAATTACCATTTGTTGCTAAACAACCATTAGAATTAATTTGTTCTGATTTATGGGGACCTGCACCTATTTCCACATCTGATGGTTGTTTATATTATGTCATATTTTTCGATCATTTTACTAAATATACCTGGATCTATTTCATTCGCAAAAATCTGATGTCTTCTTATGTTTTGTTAAATTCCGGCAAGTCGTTGAAAAATTTTTTGATAAATCCATTAAACAATTTCAATCTGATTAGGGTGGAGAATACCAAGCTCTCCAAAAATATTTGAGTGACAATGGAATAATACAACGTAGTTCTTGTCCACACACCCCTGAACAAAATGGGTGTGCAGAGAGAAAACATCGTTACATAACTGAAACTGGTAGAGCTTTTTTAATTCATGCTTCTGTTCCACCGAAATATTGGGATCATGCCTTTGCTGCGGCAGTTTACACTATTAATAGACTTCCTACACCCACACTTAAGCACAAATCTCCTTATCACGTTATTTTTCAACGACATCCGGATTATCAATTTTTTCGTACCTTTGGTTGTGCGTGTTATCCTTGGTTACGTCCTTATTCTAAAAATAAATTGGAACCACGCTCCACTAAATGTGTCTTTCTTGGGTATAGTATTCTACACAAAGGTTACAAGTGTCTCTCTTTGTCTACTCACAAAATATTTTACTCACGTCATGTCTTGTTTGATGAACAGGTTTTCCCATTCAAAGAAAGTGATGGGTGTTCTTCTGTCCTCGGTGCACCACCTCTACTACCTTCAATCTTATCACTTGCTCAACCACGAACTACTGCCTCCAATAATGCACTACCCAACCTTACCATTTCAAGCAATAGCCTACCTGCTGTTGTACCTCTACCCCAACCGAACTCTCAAACATTACCTTCTGCTACTAATACATTGGAACAAGCAGTCCCTATTGCCATAACCATACCTGAAACAACTGCTGCACCTATATCAGAACCTGCCATAACAGATTCTGTGTTAGTTTTACCACCATCCACTACAAATTCTGCACTTATCAATGCTCTACTTCCTCCACAAGAAGAGGCTACAATTAACCGCCATCCTATGGTAACCCGTTCAAAAACGGGAAATTTAAAGCCTAAAGTGTTTATCACTTCTGTTCTTTCTGTGACACCTACTTCTTATACAGAAGCCGCAAAATGTTCGATTTGGAGACAAGCAATGTCTGAAGAAATTGATGCTCTTCTTGCCAATGGTACTTGGGATTTAGTCCCTCGCTCTCATGCTTCAAATATTGTTGGGTGTAAATGGATTTATCGTACAAAAACAAAATCAGATGGGTCTGTTGAATGTTATAAAGCTCGCTTAGTTGCGAAGGGTTTTCACCAACGCCCAGGGATAGATTACATTGAGATGTTTAGTCCAGTTATTAAACCTGCTACTATTCGATTAATTCCATCTATTGCTGTTAGTAGTGGCTGGCCTATACGTCAACTTGATGTTTCCAATGCTTTTCTGCATGGAAAACTAGAGGAATCTGTTTTTATGGAGCAGCCCCAAGGATTTATTGATGATAGCAAGCCTGATTATGTGTGTGCCTTAAACAAATCTTTGTCCGGGTTAAAACAGGCTCCTCGAGCATGGTATTTTTGTCTAGCTCAAGCTTTGTAACGGCTTGGATTTCAGAATTCCAAGGCAGATAGCTCCTTCTTTATTTTCTCACATGAATCTCATGTTGCTTATTGCCTTGTGTATGTTGATGATTTGATTTTAACAGGGTCCAGCATTAGTTTTCTACAAACACTAATACACAAGCTGAAATCCGATATAGCTTTAAAAGAATTGGTACACACTGATGTTTGCTCAATGGGTGACAAATCCTTAAGTGGTTGTTCATATTACGTCAGCTTTATTGATGACCATTCTAGAAAGGTGTGGGCTTTACCAATAAAGTCAAAAGACCACGTGCTGGATATGTTTAAAGTCTTTCATGTCAGTGTTGAAAGACAAATGGGAAGAAAGCTAAAATGTGTTAGAGCTAATAATGGTTGTGAGTACAGAGGACCATTTGAGAAGTATTGCTCAGAACACGGCATTAGACTTCAGAAGATAGTTCCCAAAACTCCACAATAGAATGAAGTTGCAGAGAGAATGAATAGAACCATTGTTGAAAGGGTTAGATGTATGCTCTCTCATGCTAAACTTCCGAAAACCTTTTGGGCTGAAGCAATGAATACTGCAGTTTACTTGATCAACCTTTCACCTTCAACCTCCCTCAACGGAGATGTACCAGAAAAGGTGTGGTCAGGGAAAAATATTTCTTACGATCATCTTAGAATATTTGGCTGCAGGGCTTTTGTTCATATTCCAAAAGATGAAAGATCCACGCTTGATTCGAAGTCAAAACAGTGTATCTTCTTGGGCTATGGAAATGATGATTTTGGGTATAGATTATGGGATCCAGTTGAAAAGAAGCTCATCAGAAGCAGAGATGTAGTATTCCTGGAAGACCAAACCATTGAAGACTTTGAGAAAAATGAAAAGCCAAAGTCTATCAATGAGTTTCTTGTTAGTCTTGATGCAGAACCTCATGTAGAACCACAAAACGATGAAAAAGATGATGGTGAACCTGTTCAGAATGATGCTGAACTAGCTCCAATAGAAGAATTGCCTCAATTGAGAAGATCTGCGAGAGGCAGGATACCTTCCCAGAGATATTCTCCTAATGAGTATGACTTGTTGACTCAAGGGGGAGAACTAGAGAACTACTAGGAGGCAATGGAAGATTGTAAAAAGAATGAGTGGTGGAAAGCCATGCAAGATGAGATGGAATCCTTGCATGAGAACCGGACTTATGAGTTGGTGAAACTGCCTCAAGGTAAGAAGGCACTGAAAAACAAATGGGTGTTCAGGTTAAAGACTGAACAGAACAACTCACAGCCGAGGTACAAGGCAAGACTAGTTGTGAAGGGATTCGGTCAAAAGAAAGGAGTTGACTTTGAAGAAATTTTCTCACCCGTAGCCAAGATGTCTTCTATCAGAGTTGTGCTCGGTTTAGCAGCTAGCTTGAATTTAGAGATCGAGCAGCTTGATGTAAAGACCGCTTTCCTCCATGTTGACTTAGAGGAGGAAATTTATATGGAGCAGCTAGAAGGGTTCAGAGTCAAAGGCAAAGAACACTTGGTGTGTAAAGTGCAGAAGAGCTTGTATGGCCTCAAACAAGCTCCCAAACAGTGGTACTAAAAGTTTGACTCTTTCATGGTAAATCACGGATATGAGAAAACTACTTCTGACCATTGTGTGTTTGTAAAAAGGTTCGAAGATGGTGACTTTATCATTCTCTTGTTATGTGTGGATGATATGCTAATTGTGGGACATGATGCTAAGAAAATTGAGAGCTTGAAAAAGGAGCTTGGAAAATCCTTTGCCATGAAGGATTTGGGATCGGCAAAACAGATTCTCGGAATGAAGATCTCTAGAGACAGGAAAAAGAGAAAGTTGTGGCTATCTCAAGAGAAGTACATCGAGACAGTTCTTAGCAGATTCAACATGAGCAATGCGAAACCAGTTTGTACTCCACTTGCAGGCCATTTCAAATTAAGTCTCAGTCAATGTCCTTCAAGTGAGAAAGAAAAAGAAGAACTGAAGAAGATTCCTTATGCATCCGCCGTTGGCAGCTTGATGTACGCCATGGTATGCACAAGACCGGATATTGCTCATGCTGTTAGTGTTGTTAGCCGATTTCTTTTAAATCCAGGTAAAGAACACTGGAATGCAGTGAAGTGGATTCTCAGGTATCTTAAGGGCACTTCCAAAATCTGCTTATGTTTTGGTGATAATAGACCTGTATTAGATGGTTACACAGATGCAGATATGGGTGGTGATGTTGATTCGCGCAAATCAACTTCTGGATATCTGATGACATTTGCAGGAGCAGCGGTTTCTTAGCAATCGAAATTACAAAAATTTGTTGCACTCTCATCCACTGAGGCGGAATACATCGCCATTACAGAAGCTAGCAAAGAACTCTTATGGATGAAGAAATTCCTACAAGAATTGGGTGTAAAACAAGAGAAGTACATTCTGCTATGTGATAGTCAAAGCGCAATACATCTCAGTAAGAATTCGACCTTTCATTCAAGGTCAAAGCACATTGATGTAAGGTATCATTGGATATGTGATGCGTTGGAGATGAAGTTATTTCAGATTGAAAAGATTCACACTGATAATAATGGCGCTGATATGATGACTAAAGCTTTACCTACGGAGAAACTTGTCACTTGCAGAAAGATAGCCGGTATGGCTAACGTCCCCATTTGAGTGTGCAGGGGGAGATTTGTTGTGGCGGTGCCCACTTAATGGGACCCACATTTGAAAATAAAATATAAAAAAAAGGAGAAGAAAAGAAAACGTGGTAGGTCCCTCCGACATGTGGGATCCACACAGCTTGAAAATAAATGAAGAGAAGAAAATTTTTTCGGTGGATCTCAATTTGTTTTTCGGTGGACGCGTGATTAACGCGTCCACTTCTCCTATAAATAGGAGTTAATTCACTTCATCAAAACACAGAAGCAGAGTAAAAGAAAAGAAAAGAGATTTAGAGAGTTTTAATTTTAGAAAGGGTTCTAAAACTAGAGGAGAGAAAATACTAAAGATAATTTAGGGTGTTTTTGAAAAACACTTTTGAATGCCACTATTTCTGTATTACTCTCTTTGTAAGCCTACTATTTTTAATAGTGGAAGAAATATTTGGTATTTGTCTCGTGGACGTAACTCTAAACAGTTAAGGGTGAACCACGTAAATATCTATGTGTCATATTTCTATTTTTCCGCTGTGTTATTATTCTCGTAATTTTATCGCCGAGGCCATAACAAACAATTGATTCTATTAATCAAGAAAATGTAAGTTTGCTTCAAAATTAAGCAAATGAGATTAATATTTATTTGTACAATGAAAGCATGAATGAACTAGGAAAAGTTTAGGAAATGAGAGAGAAGAACTGAAAAATGAGAGCATTAAATATTTACAAGCCAATCTACATGTATAAAAGAGAATTTATTTTGTAATGATTTGATTGGAACTTTAAATATTTTTTATGAAATTTTATTTTACAGTGATTAATTAAAAATTTGACATCATTATCCTTATAACTACTCACAAATTTTTGAATGTGCATAAGATAATAAGATAATATGTTATATTTAATCATCATATTTGATCAAACTCAAATTCAAATTCATAATATAATAAATAAGAGATAAAAATATATAAAAATATATTTTATATCTCAAATAATAATATTATTATTAATTAAAATTTTATTTAATATATTTTTAAGTATTTTATTCAAAAATCACAACTTTTTAAATTAATAACATAATTAGTAATAATATTTATTTAAAGAATATATAAACACCCGCGCACGCAAAGTGCGGAATAACGATTTGTTACTAATGAAATTCAAGAAAATTTTGTTGTTTGAAAATGATAAAATGCAAATCCATATTTTTTTTTAATGCTTAGTAAAAAACAGTGTTATTTATTTTGATTTTTAAAAGAGGAATACTAGGACTTGAAAAAATTAATTTTATATTTGAATATTCAAATAAATAAGAATTAAATATTAATAATTAAAACTTTATTTAGAATATTTCTAATTATTTTTATTCACAAATGAAAAAACTTCTAAAGATATAACATAATTTAAAAAGATAGTATTCACAGATGAAACACGAGATTTCGACTAGTTTAAGGATACTTGTAAATCAATTTAATAAAAAGTGTTAATTTATTTCAAATATTGTAGTAAAATGAAAAATAATATTGGAAGTTTCTTTAAAAATATTTTCTTTGCTATTTCAAATTGAAACCATCAATTTCAAATTTGAACCGTTGAAAAACAGTGAAGAACCAAAATCAAACTATAAATACACGATTTCGATTATGGTCATGACCGAAAACTATTGATCATGGTTTGCCATTAATTTTAATCGATTCAGTCTCAGTTCGGTTCAATTTATATAGCCAAGTGAGTCGTTTGTTAGTGCGAGTTGCATGACTTGGAGAGAAAGAATGAGAAAATGAGAAAAATAACAAAGGTTTAATTAGGGCTTTATTGATTTAGTACTCCGTAATATAAAAGCCTTCCAATCCATTTCTTCACATCTTCTGAGTTTTTTGGGTTTGGAAATCATACAGTGTAAGAAGAAGACAATGAATCATATAATGTCCAGAAGCAATTCGCTTGTTAACAAGGGAGTTGGATCCCTTGCTTACCTTACCTACTCATCGGCTTCAAGAGCTCTCGCAACCCCTTCGTCTCCGTTGATTCGGAGCCAAAATACTATTTCTTCTCCGCTTTTCGCCACCGCTGTACGCCATTTCCGCTCCCCACGCGATGCCAAGTACACTATTCTTCTCTTCCTCTCTTTTCTTTGCTTTCTGTTGTTCCTTTTTGGGTCTGTTGATTAATTAATTAAATTGTATAGTTATTATGAGATTATTCCGCCTGTAAATTGGGGTATCCGTATCGTGCCTGAGAAGAAAGCATATGTGATTGAGAGATTTGGAAAGTATGTGAAGACGCTTCCCTCAGGAATCCATTTTTTGATCCCATTTGTGGATAGAATTGCTTATGTTCACTCCTTGAAGGAAGAGGCAATACCCATTCCTGATCAGTCGGCTATAACTAAGGATAATGTCAGCATTCTCATTGACGGTGTTCTTTATGTCAAGGTTTTCTTTCTCTCTTCTCTCTTTCTTCTCAATCTTTTCTCAGTCAATCAATCATTAACTCATGTGATAACTTGCTTTGATAGATTGTGGATCCTAAATTGGCATCTTATGGCGTGGAGAATCCCATCTATGCTGTTATTCAACTGGCTCAGACCACCATGCGCAGTGAGCTTGGAAAGATTACCCTTGATAAGACGTTTGAAGAAAGGGACACTCTTAATGATAAGATTGTGGTATGTTGGTTTTTAGGCTTAGTTGTTTTTGTATCTTCACATTCTTGTTTCATAAATAATTCAAATTTTGTGAACTGCTTTAGAAGGATATTTTGCTATCAATGTTTGAGTATTTAATAAAAGAAAGGATGTAAGTTATTTGGCCCATTTTTACAGGAGGCTATCAATGTGGCCGCAAAGGACTGGGGCCTTCAGTGCCTTCGTTATGAAATTAGTGGGTTGCACTCATCTTAGTTGACTACCTATCTTAAGTTCTTTATTGTCATTTTCATGATGTGGAATTTAATGCACTTTCTTTTAAAGGGGATATTTCTCCACCTCGTGGAGTGAGGGCTGCTATGGAAATGCAGGCAGAAGCAGAGCGTAAAAAGAGAGCTCAAATCCTTGAATCTGAAGGTAGTAAAGTTGGTTTTAGATATTTTCACGATTGGAATTTGTTCATTTAATATTGTGAGCTGTTGCAATATTTCATTTGGTATTCCTTTATTTGCAAATTTATTTCTTAGATGTTGTACTCTTCATCAATGCAATTTTTTCATTTTAACAGGAGAAAGACAGGCCAACATTAATATTGCTGATGGTAAGAAGAATGCTGTGATCTTGGCATCAGAAGCTGCAAAGATGGATCAGGTTAACAGAGCACTAGGTTAGTTATGCCATTTTTGCTGATTAGATGCTTTGTATGCATTTATCAACTATTACCAGTATCTTCTAGAGATGGAAGTAATATCTCTAAGACATGATTTGAAAAATCATTGGTTGTCAATGTAAAATGAACACATTCCCGCATTTTCTTTGATAATTTCTCTTCTAAGATGGGATTTAAACTTCAAATTACTGAAGCATTTGATATAGCTTGCATGTGAGGTTGATGGTTCTCTTCACTTCCTTCTGAATCACATGTCACTGTGCCTTTTAGTTTGCGTAGTAATTAGCAGATACTTAAAAATTTCATTTTCTAGACATATTAGCTATTATGAAATAACCAGTTGAGTTGAGCATGAAATATTTGGTTTATCTTGTTTTGTTTTGTTTTTTTTTTTTTTTTATCAGGTGAGGCAGAAGCCATACTTGCTAGAGCAGAAGCAACTGCTAAAGGACTTGCCAAGGTTTCACAGTCTCTCAAGGAAAATGGTGGTGTAGAGGTGAATTTTCTGCAATCATCCTGATTTTCATCTACTTGAATTGAATTGTTCATTTTCCTGCCTCCTTTGATTAGAAATTCTCTTTACTAAATGGATTGAATTTGCTAAAATCTAAGTAGAACCTACCCTCTAATTTGAACACATTGGAAGTATGTTGCAACATATTCAACATGTGCATTGGAAGTACGTTAAACGCGTTGGAAGTACATTACACACAGGAAATTGCATTGTTAATGGGTTGGAGATTTGAGGATTGGTTCAGTGTGAGAGACCTTTTTATTTTTCCTTGTTAATGGGTTGGAAATTTGATGATTGGTTCAGTGCGGTAGACTTTTTTATTTTCCCTTTTTAATGGGTTTTGTTATTTTGGAATAGTAACAACAGATCCATTCTTCAAAGGAAAGTTTATAGATAGTTCGCGTAATGCCTAACTTTTGATTTAAGTTGTTTAACGGCATGAAGTTTAAACGCATGAAGAAATCAATTATGCATGTTCAATTTGTTTTATGTGATTTGCAGGCTGCAAGTTTGAGAGTTGCTGAGCAATATATTCAAGCCTTCGGTAACATTGCCAAAGAGGTAAAGCATAGACATATTAAATTAATTATGTCCTTGAGTGTTGGATTTGATATGCAAATTGATTTGCGTCTACTGAGTTTTTTTTACTTCAATGTTCTCATAGGGGACAACATTGTTGCTTCCGAGCACTAGTAACAATCCTGCTAATGTAATTGCGCAAGTACTAACTATGTACAAAAGCATGCTTGGCAATTTTTCGACTGATACTAATTCTTCCGGGTCTACTTCTGAGTTGATAGAAGACAAGAATGCTTCCTCTAGAGAAGCTAGGGATAAACATACAACAATTGGAAGTACATCCGGTGACAAAGCAAATGGTAAACCAACATTCTCGCTCCAGAGCCCCAACAAAAGAGATTAGGATACTACAGTTGGTTTGCATTGAACGCATCCTCGAACTGAACCACTTTTGATTTTAGGGTTTTTGTTAGCTATCCATTTATTAACATCAGTTTGGATTAAAATTCCCGAATCCTTCAAAGGGAAGGAAAGTTGATAGAATACAGTAAACATTGATATTGATGGCTGTTTTTTTTCTCTTGTACCAAATTTTTTAGAGTTTCATATGGCGAATGTGTGAAGTAGGTTGCCTTTTTTGTTAACTCAATTGGCAAATTTAGAGGGAATCATAAAAATGTTATCCATTTAAAATTGTGAGCAGAATCTATTATTTGAAGGAAGGTGGAAAAGATTTTTATTTGGCTTGGATGAATGGCAGGGAAACAAAATTTAATAGCAAAATAACAAATAAATGTTAATATTTTGTTTGAAATTTTCAGTTAAATAAATGGATGGTTTGTTTTAGTTGAGTTGAAATTCGTTAATTAGATATATATGTTCATCTCAAAATTCTTTCTTTTTAGGCAATCTAGTTAGCTTTTTCTAGTAGGACACCTGGGCATAACATTTATCAACTAATGTAGCTATTCTGGATTCAAATTGGCTTTGCAACATTAAGTATATCAATTGTTATAACGGTTTATTAACAGAGATTGTGAAGGACGGTATTGGACGTTAAGAAAATGATTTGGGATTTGATGTTGTTAACACGAAACACAATCACATCTGGAAATATAAAATGAATTTTACATTTTTGGTAATATGGAAATATAAAATTCCATTGAAATCCGTGAAATTATGTTTTAAATAAATTCATTTGCTTTTATTTCTTAAAAATATCTTTTACATAATGATTAAATAAAAATAAATAACAAACTTCAATTATATTTATCATATACAGTATGGTAAGCTGCTTTTTTTTTTTTTTTTTAAAATTCAAATATAAACAATTACAAGCACAGGCGTCCAAAATAACGTAAAATTATATAAAGGCTAAATAATAAACAATATAACATTGATTATTGTATTGATAGCACAATAAACAAGGCTGCAAGCAAGAAAATCCTTACTACGATCAAAAAAAGTTCATTCATAGAAACACAAAATTAAAACTAGTAGAAAAGAAATCTCAATAGCCACGATGAGTTTTTCTTATGATTGCTCTTCTTTTTTTCATTAATCAATCTATCTAGCACTCTTATCCACAATAACAAAGTACATACCACTCCAAGATCTTCTGATTGCTAAAATTAAAAATGAAGCCAATAAACCTACTGCAAATCCCAATCCAATGCAAGTAAAACCATTTATCAACCAAGCTATCACCATTATTGTCATCTGATTACATCAGTTAATGCATTTGCATAAGCACTATTGAGCAAAACTCATTTCTAGAAATAAGAATTCAACCTCAACCCTGCAAAGTATGTGTAAACCTAGCTTACGAGAACTACTGTCCATCATTGACAAAATGAAATTAAAAGCCATTGATCATTCATCAAGCAACCAGAGAATTAACAAAGTGCCGCTAGTAATATATTATATATACCATTTAAATAAAAGCTGCTAGAAAATAGATCTGTTGCCAGTATGATTGATGGGATAGGTGTGAAGGGCAATTATCCCAGTTATAATATAACCACAATTAACCATTTCAGCCAAGTACAAATTTGAATAAAAAAAAAAAAAGTCGTTCTAATTGCAGAAAATTAATGTACATTCTTTTTATGAAGTGCTGTAAGCCAAAAAAAACCTCTAATTCATTATGGAAAATATGTAGCTGAAGTTAAATTCAAGGAAGTTCCAAAAGATTATGAACCTTCAATTCATTCTCAAGTATCATTGCTAAGGATTCTTAATAAAAAAGTTTCATTGGTCAAATGATTTGTATTATCCTCAAGTAAAAGTACACATCAAATGCAAATTTATGGTATATGATTATACAGAAGTTGAATTATTAGCAATTATCTGTAAAATTAGTATTTCTATGACAACATGATGTGGAAAAGTTGCATGTAAATTGCAAATTATCCACAGAAACATCAATCTGTAGAATCATCAATACCAATATTGAAAAGGAATTTCCTAAAACCATATCAAAACCTCAACGATCAGCGTGATCGCCATTAAGTAAATAAAATTAAGAACATAAATTTTCCAATCAATATCATCATTGATTAAACTATCAAACATCACAAAAGCCCCTCCATTCCAATCAAATCCTATGAGAGAAAAAAGAGAACCGTTTAGCCTAATTTATGAAGAAAGTAACAAAAGCGACTGACCTGCTGCTTCGATGTTCTGAGAATGGCAGTTCAGAGATGTGTTGAGGAGGAGATGAGCGGGTGTGGAAGAGATTCAGTAGGAGATCAGCTGCTGAGGAGGAGATGACAGAGTATAGCTTCGTTTTTGGATAGTATGTATGAAGGATAACTTTGTCAATATTATTTTGATTGGTTTAATTTTGAGGAATTTTTCATTTGGAAATTCCATCAATTTTAATAGAATTTTAGTTAATTGTAGCCAATTCTATATAATTGAACTTGTAGAATTCAAATCTGAATCTTTTTCATTCCAAACACAAAGCTTTGTATTTCTAATGAATTCGATAAAATCTTGTGGAATTCATTTATTCCAAACAGACTGTAACTGCCTTGTCAAATAACCTTTATTAATATGATCCAATTCAATCAATAACAACATCTGCAGATGCAAACTGCAAAATTGATTCATGCTTAAAATATAGCAAGAATTTTAATTTCAAAACATACTATAGAATAAAGTTATTACTAGTTTGATAATTTCAACATATTATTAATTGTAGCGTGATAATTAATACTATTATTTCAACATATTATTAGATGGTGCCAAGTGGAAAGAAAAGGCAGAGCTAATGCAAAGAGAAAATAGGAATTCACATATTCACTAACAATACAATTGCATTAGTTCTTTTTTTTTTATATATATAAAAAAAATTCAAACACAATGTCAAATAATCATTTTTCATTGATCAACATCATATCAAGCAAGGAAGCATCAATACAAAAAACAAGAAAGTAAAGAACATACAAGAACATAAAGAATTAAAATTGGTGAAAAGAATCCATTAATTGTGTCATGGGCGTATACTCAATACAAGAATGTAAGCAAATCAACAACAGTAGCCGATTAATTCCACCTCTGAGCTCAGAATACAAAATTTGAGAAAAGAAAATCAGGAAAAAAAAAAAAAAGAATCATACATGCCCAAGTAGATACAAATAAATGAATTAAACAACAAAGTCAAAAAAGGCCAAACAAGACTGACAAACCAAGCACGATTAACCAAACAATGTGGAGAAGAAGCATTGCCTGAGCGGCGGCCCCATTGTTCCCGACTTCACAGAAGCCCTTTTTCACCACCTTGGTCCCCGCGCACCGGGCCTCCCCGCAACCACACCAGTAGGTGACGCCATCCGCACCACATACGGGGTCAGTCCGAAAGCATTTCACAGGGCAAGATGCAGGTTTTTCCGATCCGCTGCATGGATCGACATCATAAATGTCCCGGCGGTCCGTAGGCAATTGGATGACAGACTCGGAATGGATGCCGGAGATGAAGCAAAGACTGAGAATGAGGAAGAAGACGATAGGCATACGCAATTCGGAATCGGAGAAAGGGAAAGGAATCTGAATCATGATTCCTGTTCCTTTCTTCTCTATATGATCAAATCAGAAATGTAGTTACGGAATTGTGTCCGTTAAATCAAGGAAATGAATTTGATTGGATTTAATTCAGGAATCAAGGAGGAAACCCTAAAGAGAATAAACTGGACGGAGAAAGAGAAGGGACAAATATATCCGTCGTTGATTCTCGAAGAAGTTGAAATGTTCTTTTTCTTTTTTATCGGTTTTCCTGTTTGAAAGGCTGTGTATATATCAGATGGGTCCGTTACTAGCTGTTACCGTTGGCCTGTCTGTCTGTCTGTCTTTGTTTTTTCTACCATTTAGTTCACCTACTTTTGTTTCCCATATAATTCTTTTTTTTTTTTTTTTTCAACTCTTTAGATACATTGCTTTGCTTATTGCTTAATTATTCTTTTCTTGTTTTGTAAGACAAAGAGAAATTATTTATTTGTAGGAAAGAATTAGAAATCTTTAGCAGGGAAAATCACTATTTAGTCCTTTTGGTTTGGTGAAACTAACTGCTTGATCCCTCTTGTTTGCAAAAATAAATGAATAAATCTTTGTAGTTTTAAAAAATTCAATTTAGTCCTTCCATTCATTAAAACATTGCTATCAATCAGAGGTAAAAAGTCAAAAAGATAGTATAACATATCAAGATTTTATTTGAAAGACAAAAAGTAGTTAAATGTAGCTTGGATTTAAATATTTAATTACACATTATTAGGACTAGAACCTAAACACAATTAGATTTAGTACTTAATCTTATGATTTAGATTTCAATATATATACATTTTATGCCTTATAATGTAATGTTTGCAATTCCACCTCTTTCGTATGTATGCCTTTAAAGTAAGATTATTAGCTTTTGATATGACATGAATGTTGCGTCGATGGTGAAATACATGTTTTTGGGACTTGTATATCGCTTCCACGATTAGATGCACATGTTGCCTTGATGAGAATTGCATGTTGCTATAATCTTGAGATATGTATGTTTTTACCTCTTTCTTTTCAATAAAGCCAAATGACTTTCAATTTAAGCATGGACTAAAGATAAAAACACTTCTCTTTTCAAAACATAGCGACTAAAGTGAAAAATAATGCTTCCCTTCAAATTAGCGATAAAGCCATTTATCTTTTTCTTAAACTCGTAATTTTCCGGTCAAGTGACATTGCTTCTTTCAAAACGACGACTAAAGTCATCAATTGACAAAAATACACTTTTGTGAATTTTAAAACTCTCATTTTATAATGGGAATAATTGTTTGGTTCTGATTCCTCTTCAATGAGATAAGCAACCAGACTCGACAACTAAACTCGAGTTGCGAACCAAAAATGCATAAAATATTTTTCCCCTTTTTTCTCTTCTCTTACTTTGTTCTATTTGATTGTTTACACGATTGATTGAGAGACATGAAAAATATCCTAGATTTTCCATAAGAATCTAGAAATAATATTCCTTTGTCTAATTTCTTTATGCTTTCTTTGTGTTGTTTGCATGTTTGCCGTCATCATTTTCTATGATAGCTTTATATTTAATTAATTACATTATTTATGCAAAAAAAATACCTAAATTGCCAGTAAAGCATAAAATGTATATTACAAGTTATGGTATGGCTTTAGGGCATACAAAATCAGTGACAGACTGCATGCCATCAATTGAGAGGAATACACAGTTAGTATAAAGCAAAGAAATGGACTGAGTAAAATAGATTGGAAAATGCTTGAAAATGAATAAAACAAACAAAAATGAGAACCGGTGTACATTGAATTTCCCGTGCTTTGCTTCCCATTTACACTCTACATCAATTTTCCTCCAATAAGAGTACTGCTGATTTATCACTTTGCAAAAGGTTTTTTAATCTAAATAAATATTTACAAAAACTCTTAAAAACTAATTTTAGCCAAAAAAATATCTGCCTCACGAATGTTCTAGGCCAAATGACAAAGCTTTGGCTTTGACGCACTGGATAGGACTGTAAAACTCTTACGGCATTGGATGGCAACATAGCATGTTTAAAGTAGCTTTTAGAGGTTATCAACACTTTGTAAAAAGTTAATCTACGTGATGTTTATCTTTTAATATTTTATGAAAAGTTATTAAAGTTGCTATTAGATAAGTGTTACTAAAATAGCTAACGGCCACCAAAATAGTTAATTTTGCCGTTATAAAGTTATATTTGAACTTGCATGTTACTTGTACTTGAAATAAATGGATGAGGTGAATATTTAGTTTTTGATTATACATAACTTGTTTCTATCTGGCAATATGGTTGTGAAAATGCAATTACCCTTTGTACTATATAAAATTATATCCAATGTTCTTTCCCTGCGTTTTACAAAATTATAAAAACATTTTTTCATTAATTTGGATATTACTGTAAATTAAAAAAAAAAAAAAAAAAGGAAAAAAACTTTTAACTGCTATTCAACTGTCTTCAAATTTTTACTAATTTAAAGATTGGTCTGCATATCAAAACCTTTGGTTTTTGCTCCAGATGTATGGCCAAGAAAGTTACCACAGAAATGCTTAATTCTCAACTAAGAAATAAAAAAAACGACTCCAACAAGAAAAGCGTCCAACGAAAGTTCCCTGTCCATAAGAGAAGGTACTACCGATTGGCAACAGAAACAAATTTTTCCTAAATATAATACTTTCACCCTCTATAAATAAAAATGGAGTTGTCCTAAATCCATTTCCATTTCTGAACTTCACAGGTTCTAAATTGATTACCCTTCGTCCCTTCTCCAAGGCTCGCCCATCATTTTCACTTAGCTGATAAAATCATGGGCGGCTGTGCGAGCAGACCCAAAGACTCTGCTAAGAAGCCTCCAGCACCCTTACCAAGGGATGTAGATGCTGTCTCTCCTAGAAGCCCCAAAGAGGCTGAGAAGACGAGTGTGGCCGCTGCTGCTCCGGAGAACAAAGGGGAAGGAGAGAAAAAACAACAAGAGACGAATGTTAATAACAATGGAGGTGAGGAAAAGACTGACCTACACCAACCCTTGATTGATCTATCTGAGCCCGAAAAGGAAGGTGGAGGAAACGCTGAGCCTGTTCCGGTTGATTCTGGTGCCGTTTTGAAGACGAAGGATCATAATAAGGTGGAGGTTGTGGTTGCTGCTTCTGCTCCTGTTGTTGTGGACAAGGAGAATATAACTGCTGATCCTGCCAAAGTAGAAGAAAAGGATGCGCCTCTTGTTGTCCTGTGATTATGTTCTTTTGTGCCAAAATGTTATTATGTTTCAGAGAGTCGATTGTGTTATTTCTTACTCTCTTACTTCTCTAATATGTCTGCACCAAAATGAAAATTCAACATGACTTATAATGTGAAACTTACAGTATAGTTAAATAAGTTTTAAAAAATATTTTAAAATCAATGCGTAAGAAAGATCTTTTGAATTATTTTAATGAAAATCTAATTAATAAAAATCTAATTTTACGTATTAGATAATTTTATAATTAATAATACAGATAAATTATTTTTTTCAGAAGTTATATAATCAAAATAATAATAAAATCATAGAAAACAATACATAATAAAATATTAAACAGTAAAAAGATTAATAAGAACCATAATAAAAAGACACACAAAATAATGATTTCCGATTTGGATTTACACTTTACCGGTCTTACCTTCTTCAATAGCAACTTCATGATAAAATAAAATAAAAATTACCCAAATGCAGAACCATAATAACAGATAATAAAAATCGAAACCAACCAAAAATCTCAATTCACTTACAGAAGCAAACTCATGCCCAGAAAGTATTCCGCCAAACTTCTACAAAAGCGAACTTAAAGTCATCCGCGGGCTGCTTCTCGAAAACGTTTGAAATGTTAATTATTATTATTATTGAAATGAATAAAATGTTTATAATAAAAACTGTGGAAACTACAATAACATTATATTATACTGCCGGCTCTCTGCTTGTAATGAAACCAAAACCTGTTCCTTGGTAGATCCCGTGTCCTTCAAATCAACTTGGCATTGAGCAAATGCAAAATCAAAGGCTACTAAATAGTGTTTTAAGATTAACATACAATAAGTCTGAAGATGACTCATAATCAGTTCAAATAAATCATCCGCATGCATATCAAAAATAAAATAAAAAATAATAAAAATAAGATTGAAACCTAATATGTTTTGTCCTTGGCTCCAATTTGCTATTGGAAGGTATATTATTGGATTTGGAATATAAGTATATGGTGTTGCACATATAAACTAAAAAAAAAAAAACATCTTTGCTAGCAGAAGATATATTATTGTATTTGGAACAAAATTTTCCCGTAGATATATATAGATAAACTATGTTTTCAAATACGTGTTTTAGGGTAAATAAAACTCAACCATTTATGGTGGATAAAACTCAATAATTTAAATAATTCAATATGGATAATTTGTATTAATATTAATTAATATATTTAAGTTGTCCAATCATAGTACAGAAAAATAAAAAAAAATTCAAAAATTTCTAAACAAAGAAAAATAGAATGCCGAATAAAGGAAGAAAAATATACTAATTTGTAGTGTATATATATAGACTAGTTGTTAACATGTGCTCTACGCACAAATATTTTTATGTAATTATTGTTTTAAAAAATCTTTTGATTTTTAATACATATTAAAATTAGAAAAAAAAATATTTAGGGAAAATCTCAAAAAATAATTAAGCCTTAGACTCTCTTATTATGCATGAATAATTATACAAATTATTTTATTTTAATAAGAGAGTAATCTCATTTTATTTTAGCAAGTGTATGTTGTTAGAACTAAATATAAAGTAAATTCAAATATAAAGCATACAGCCGCTTTTATTGAACAGGAAATAAATATGTTTATATATCATCAACTTTAATACCTTTATTATACTTCAAATTGTTCAAAACACATTTTATCAAGTGATAAACAAAAATAAGAATACAAAATAGATATTTTCAGTAAATTATCACAAGTAAAACTATTGAATTGAATGGAAATTACTTGCCTCTGGGTCTATAGCTATGTTTATGGACCAAACCAATGACAGTAAAGATTTTTTAGAAAGTATTTTGACTTATCATTTTTTTCCAAGCATATGGTAAAAAATACCCTCGTTTCAATAAAAAATTTTATTCCCATTGGTTTGATCCATGAGTAGGGGTATAGACCTGGTCTAGGTAAAATTTTTCTGTATTAAATAGCCAAAAATTTGAATGCTATTATTCAATATATGATTTGAATGCTACAGATGTTGAAATAAAAACTAAATAAAATGCGCTCAAGGTCTAGATACTTGAATATCATATGTGTTTCTTTGAGTATATTTTTTTGAATGATAAAAGTGAATACTTTGCTTTCAAAAAAAAAAAAAAAAAATTTTTTTAGCAGTTTTATTCTATGTAATTTTTTGCTTTGTTCGGCAAGAGCGTTTGAGGTAGTGTTTAGTGTTTTGATTGAGTTAAAACATTATTTTAATTAATTATTATGTTCGTAATATCATATTTATCCTAACGTTTAGAGTTTGAGGTAGTGTTTCACGAAACGTTATCCTCATTAACGTTTAGCGTTTTATAAATTTTTTTATGAAGCTTATATCCATCACTTGTCTTTTTCTTGTTTTCTATCATCTTATCATTTTTTTGTCTTTTCATATTAAATAGCTAATCAAACACTTATTTTTACCGAACACTTTTATTTTAACCACTATATAAACAACTAACCACTAATAACTAATATCCAACCGCTAACAGGTAGTAAAACATATGACAGTTATTACAACAGCTAACTGATAGCCTCGCAAAGCGGGCAATTTTGTTATGTTATTTTCATATAATTTGCATGATTGCATGTTATTTTTATACACTTTACGTTTGCTTGTGTTGTTTTTGTTTTAAAGTGATTGTAGGAATACAATTTGAGCGAAGGAATGAAAAGGGCTTGCTTTTATAGAAAAAGAGGACCAAAAGTTGACTAAATATGGAAGAATTTGCCTACCAGACTTCGCGACGCGAATGAGGTCGCGTTGGAAAAGAAGAACTGACAAAGTGGCGAGCGCTACTGAAGTCGCGAGCACAACCTACATACCAGAGGACTCAGAAGGCACCAAAATGCAAGTCGCGAGCACGAAAAGCACTCCAGAGAGTCAGAGAGTTTACAAGCAAAGATTACGAGCGCGACATTAAATTGCGCAAGCGCAAAAAGCACTCTAGAAGAGGCAGAGACTTTATAAGCAACGATCGCGAGCGCGACCCTTAAACTCGCGAGCACGAGTCGTGTTTCCAGGAAAACTGCCACCTTTCACTAGAAAATCATGTCTTCCCATGCATAGGTTGGGATTTTTCCCAAGAGAAGTCACTTGAACCACCTTTTGGCCAGCCAACGACCTTCATAACTGCCATCATCTTCCTCTTCTATAAATTGAAGTCTAAATCAAGAGGAAATTATGCAATTTTTAATATGCATCATGATATAGGCAAAATGTAGTATTATAATACAGTAGAAAATAATAAAGTAGTGCTTAGAAATAAGATGACGAGAGTCACTTATTATTGTTTGTGCAAAGAACATCCAAGAGTTCCTCGAGGTGTGACGCCCTCCGGAGGCTTGAGTTTGATTAATTCTATCTTTCTCTTGTTTTATTAAAGACTTTTTGCATGTTGTTCTTCATAATTTTCTATGCAAAGCAACAATATTATTTGGTTTCATTCAATAAAAGTTTCTTTAAGTTATCTTTTGGTCTTTGTTTAATCAAGCTTACTTAATTATATTCTCAGAAAGAAATAATTCAGTAAGGATCAAAGAGATAGAATTCATTTAGTTGGATTTGCATATGAATCTTTAACTTGGTTTGTCAAAGTTAAGTCTAACTTATTGAAATAATCAAAGAATAAGAACTAGGTTTAATATTTAACAAAGTAAGACATTTGTTGTATGTAGAGATACATATAATAAATAAAGTAATCCTGTACCGAGGGGTTGAATTATACTTTACCATATGTGATTAAAGAATCGTTTATTGCATGTTACACGCTTTGCTATAGAAAAAGAAAATCTAATGCATGATCAATTCTTCTAAGTATTCTACTATATTTTTATCTATTGAATTAAGTAGTATATGTAACATCCCTTCCCGGTCCACCCGTTAACCCGAATGGAGCTGAGACGCTACAATCTGGTTGAACCTATGTCCTATCATGCTGATATCATCCTGTATGCTAAATATGAATACAAAACACTCCCGATTAAACTCCAAACTTCCAACATCTCTAAATAATCATCATAACACGATAGCACTTTATATATTTTTATAACTGTATAAATCCTTAAGAGCAGTTAATATCCAGCAATTAATTGCATTCATTACATATATTAAGTCTTCATGAACTAATCATACCAACTATTTTTAAATATTTCATATTCAATCATTTCATAAGTATTATTCTTATCATCAAATGGTTACGCCAAATAATTACATGCATCAATTATATTTCCAATTACATAAGCTCCAACAATGTAATAATTATACATGCCATAAGTCTTAATTATATAACTCTCAATCTACTACTCCCAAATTAGTCACTTCTGCTTTGATCGTACTCTTC
Organism: Jatropha curcas; assembly: GCF_041381405.1. Classification (NCBI taxonomy): domain Eukaryota; kingdom Viridiplantae; phylum Streptophyta; class Magnoliopsida; order Malpighiales; family Euphorbiaceae; genus Jatropha; species Jatropha curcas. The sequence continues at coordinate 17,381,443 of NC_143155.1, forward strand.
AAGTCGTCAAGTAGCAACCACGATCTTCAACCTACGCGTGATAAAAATCGACGCGCTGAATATAAAACTCAGTGGTGCTCATAATTCACATACTTAACAAAGCGCAATGGCAACTTACTTAAACTACAAATTTCATAAACTTATTGATAATCATAGAGAATCAATAAATTTCAGCATAAATGTATCTTTATAGCAGAGAATAAAGTTTTAATTCATAACCTAAATCATTGAGTTCTAATGATATGATAACTCCTTTACATGAACCTTTAATCACACATATCATGATACTATCATGATCTTACCTGCTGTTCATTATGCTGTATGAATTAAACAAATAAAAATGTAAGAGCACATAACAGTATATTTTCATTGTCTTACTTGCTGTTCATTATGCTGTATGACTTATGCACTTTTTAGTCACATCATATAAGTTATGATTAATAAAATCTCATAACTGTATGGCTCCTTAAGAATTAAATAAATAAACTTGTAAGCATACATAGCATTATACTTTCATGATCTTACCTGATGTTCTTTATGCTGTATGAATTCTGCAACTTTTATTAAAACTCAGTGAATATCGCAACGAATAAAGAAACATATAAGCACATACATATATAGAAATAAACATGTACTCACATATGGAATGTAAGCACACATATCATGATACTTTCATTATCATACTTGCTGCTCATTATACTATATGATAATGCAATTTGTAGTCAATATAACTGTATGGCTCCATAAGGTTATAGTGAAACCAAAGTAATAAGAAAAACTGTATGAAACTGGATGAATACTGTATGATTGGACTGCTGTGGCCATTATATAATCATATCCACTCAATGGCTTGTAGCCGGAGTACCAAACTGTATGGGGCGCAGATCTGCTATCCTATGTAGCGACATAGCTTTATCTACGTGGTTTCTACCTAACCTTAATGGAGCATAATATCGGTATGTCAATATATAAAACAAAAGCATATTAACTGCTTCATAATTTCATAACCCATACTGCTTACCTGTATGCTGATAGCCTCGCCAAGCGGGCAACTTGTGTCATGTTAGTTTCACATCAATTGCATCATGTTAGTTGCACATCATTTGCATGCTTGCATTTTGTTTTTATACATGTGTTCATGTTGTCTTTTGTTTTAAAATGATTGGAGGCATACAAGTTGAGCAAAGGAATACAATTGCATAAAAAAAGAGGTCCAAATGAGCATCAAAACACATGTCGCGAGCGCGCCATGCAAAGTCACGTGCGCGAGAAGCACACATGAGGGTCAGTGAGTTTACAGGTGACATTCGCGAGCGCGCAATGAAATTCGCGAGCGCGAGAAGAACAAAATGAGAGTAAGAGAGTTTACAGGCACAATTCGCGAGCTCGACATGAAATTCACGAGCGCGCATCGTGTTTTCCAGCCTGCGCAGTCTGTACTATTTTGGTCATATCTCTCAATTTATAACTCCGATTTGGGTAATTCAAAAACCCATGGAAAGCTAACACATAGAGGAACAAATAACTCTTCTAGACCACTTCCTAATTCCATCGTTAAATAGGGTCAAAATAAGGTGAAGTTACTGGTACATGTTCCAGCAAAACCTGTTTCAGTAAAAACTCAATATTTACTTCATTTATTCATTTCATCCTATGCTTTCTCACCATTTCCAGTCCTCTCACTCAACATTAAGCAACATATCTTCTCATTATCAACACAACACACAAATTTTCATGCAAGGAAATTAATTAAACTAAAAGAGATAGCACACCTTCACTCCAAAAAGCTTGAGCTCTTCTTTTTAGCTTCCTTCTACCTTTGAGCTCACCTCTCCTATACATAACAATTCTTATGAATACTCTAAAAATATCACCAAATGATTCAAGTATGAAATTCAAGAAGGTTTGCTTACTTGGATAGAATAGAAGTTGAATGTAATGCTTGAATCTCATGAAAATTGATGGAGAAAGGAAGGTGAAGTAAGGTAAAGGAAGTAGATGAAGGAGATGAAGAAGATAAAGATGAAAAATGGGAAAGTGAAATGGAAGTCTTGGTAGACTCCAAAAATATCATGATTTTGTGTGTAAAATTACCAAATGGTACCTCAAGTGTCAATATGTTACAACTTAATACCTAAGCTTTATATTTTAGTGCAAGTAAGTCCTAATCCTTATACTTTGATCTTTTTGCTTCCTTCAAGTAAGTCCACTTCTTTTCCTTATTTCAGTTACCTCCCATTCTACCCCACTCTGGACTCTAATAGCTCGAACTGGGTTTTGAGTCAGCCCGACTCGACTCTAAGCAACGACTCGATTTAGTAGGATGTCACAACTTACTACGTCAGACATAGAAAAATAGGACGTTACTGTATATTTAGTTAAAAGTTAAATAGAATTATAGTTAATCATTTCATATTTTATTGCTGTAAACATAAGTGTTAAGGATAAGTAGTAGAGTAGACATAACTCGTCCCTCGTGGGATCGATTTTTTTATTACTACGTTGCGATCCGTATACTTGCGGGTAATCAAAAAGACGCAACAAGTTTTTGGAGCCGTTGCCGGGGAACGGTGTTTTGTCATTTAACGAAAATTCTTATGTATGATTTACAGCATTTTTATCTAATATATATATATATATATATATATATATATATATATACTTCTATTAGTTTTATTTTTATTTCTTCTGAGGTTTACATTTTGAATATTTTCTTCGATTAAAAGCCAAAGATTTGGCTTAAAAGGACTAATATTTGTTTAAGTGTGCAGCAAATTTTGCCTTTACAGAAATAGATTACCCGAGCGCGAATTATGGAAGCACGGGTGCGAAATCTGTGAAAAAGGAGACAGAGAGATTGGGATTAAAAGATCGCGATCGCGATAGTAATATTCACGGGCGCGAATAGGGTGCAAAGGAAGTCAAAAGGATTGAGATCATAGGTTGCGAGCGCGATGCCGGATTTTGCGGGCGCGACTGTCCAACAGACAGAAAATAACAATTGTCTTTCAAACTTCACTTCAACGATTCTCCTTCCCAAGGCATTCAAACCTGCAAAAAACTACAAACACCCTTTCAAAACCAATCAAATCCTTTCTTTTCCAACTTCCCTATTAACTATTTAACCCTATCCTTCCCTAAAACTATCTATATAAGGGTTTCTATTCCTCTTTCAATCACAACATCTGCCAGTGCAATACACTTCACAAAAAACCATCTTTTGTTTCAACGATAATCCTACATCAACTCATCATTATGCCATTCAAACAAAACGCCAAAAAGAACAAAGAAGGTTCTTCTTCTTCTGCTCTAGTAAAAAGAGATTTGGCTTCAAGGTATAAGCCCCCATTCCCTATCTGTACTATAGAGGAAGGCGAACGTTTCACCGGCCTCGCCAAATGCAGTTTCACGGGTATGTACCTTCTTGACCATAATTGTTTGCAGAATACTGGTAGTTTAGAGAAAATCCAAGAATATCTGAAAACCCTTAACTTTGAAAGCTTTAGTCAATTGAAAATTCCTGAGAATGCTAAATTGAGTTTAGAATTATTGACTACCATTGAATGGGTTGATAACACTGAAATGACCATTAAATTTAGAGTAGATGGAGAGGATTTAACTTTGGATTATGATAAAATGCATCAATGGTTAGGATTCTCCAGAAATGGATTTGCTTCTAAACTGAAAGGTTGGAATGCTGCTTCTGTTTGGGAAATGCTAACGGGTCAATCATCTTTTAATCCTCGCAATGCTGGTAACAAATGGTTTAAAGATGAGAGTATTTTATACCTGCATAAATATTTGTGTTACGCTTTGTTCGGACGAGTGGAAGCCTCCAAAATCCAAATAAAGGATTTGTTTGTGTTGGAAACTCTCTTGCAGGGAAAACGAGTCGATATTGTAGGCATAGTGCTAGATACAATCTACAACGCATCTCTTCATCAAGGCAAAGTTACGTTAGGGGTTGGTAGCATGGCACCTATTTTAACATATGCTGCCCGTATGCCTATTCCACCCTATCGTGCCCAACCTACAAATATTTTTAGGTATATGGATGGTGCTTTCTTAAAGAAAACCGGACTAGTCGATGAAGTGAAAACTGGCAACACAGTGGTTTATCGCTAGCGATCATGGGAAAGAAGAGTCGGGCAAGGTGATAGAATGAAGGAACCTTTCATGCATAGGCACAAAGACAACGGAAAAGAAAAGCACCAGTCACATCGTCTCCTCAAGCAGATGAAGAGGACGATGAAGTCACTAGATGGAAGCAAGTTTTGAGTAAAGTGGATGCATTACAGCAATCCTAGGAGAATTTACAGGTCACAGTTTTTGAAATGGGGCAACAATTGCACAAGATCCAAAAAGACCACAAGAGTATGGCACGGAAGTGGATGAAATATTTTCAAAAGCAAAATATCGAATTCACTCCGTCACCTCTGGATTCTCCGGAGGCGTGAGGTTTTTTCTGCACACACTTGTTTATATTTTCGTTTCTATTTATGTTATGTGTGTTTTATGCATGTGTTATATGTGTTGTATGGAAGTCTTCTCTCCCAATGAGGACATTGTGTCTTTCAAGTGTGGGGGAATATTGTCTATGTGTCTTAATTTCTCTCATATATATAAAAAAAACAAAAAAAAAAGAGCCAATAAAAAAATTGACAATTAAAAAAGTCAATTTCTTTACCTTGGTTAAATGTTTAGTCCCTACATTTTGATTTGCTTAGATTTCACTCTTTGAAATGGAAGTCTTGAATAATATACCATGATTAAGATATTTCAATGATTATATGTTTAGATTTGATTATGAACTTAGTTATAAGGATTTAAAACATGACATATGAAGTTTTTTTTAGCAAATTGTAAATCTTTAGTTAACTATCTAGACATTATTTTTGGCTTTTGAGAAGCATGAATCCTAACTTGAATGAAGAATAGGAAGAAAAGGGAAACTAAAGCCATAATACTTGTATGTCTCAATTCAATAAAGGATGAGGGTATTTTAAGAGAAAAAAATAAGATAGAGGGAATAACGGAAATTCGTTCTAAAACAAAGTGGTACGGAGCATAAAATGCAACCACTTACCATTTATATTCCCACATATATCTTTTTTTTTAAAAAAAAGTATGGTATGGAGCATAAAATGCAACCACAAAAGAAATATAAAATGAGAAGTGGTATAGAGCATAAAATGGAACCACTTTGTGAAATAGAACTAGGTTACCTAAAAATGCCTTGAGATGAGAAACAATGCATGTATGCTAAAATTGTCCTAAGTACTTCCTATTTTGCATTCTAAGGAAGGAGGACTGTCTATCTCATATTTTAAATGGCTAGATTTTGTTTACTAGGTTGAAATTTCAGATGTCATATTCATTTATACTACTTAGTTCATAAATACATCAATCTCTTATCTTTGGTAGATTACTTAAGAAGTGTAAATCAACGAATAAAAATAAACATGATCAACATGAGTTCCAAAGAAAGATGAATGTTTTTGCTTAGGGAAAAGCAAAGAGCTAAGTGTGGGGGAATTGATAGCCTCGCAAAGCGGGCAATTTTGTTATGTTATTTTCATATAATTTGCATGATTGCATGTTATTTTTATACACTTTACGTTTGCTCGTGTTGTTTTTGTTTTAAAGTGATTGTAGGAATACAATTTGAGCAAAGGAATGAAAAGGGCTTGCTTTTATAGAAAAAAAGGACCAAAAGTTGAATAAATATGGAAGAATTTGCCTACCAGACTTCACGACGCGAATGAGGTCGCGTTGGAAAAGAAGAACTGACAAAGTCGTGAGCGCTTCCTGAAGTCGCGAGTGCAACCTACATACCAGAGGACTCAGAAGGCACCAAAACACAAGTCGCGAGCGCAACATTCATCTGCGCGAGCGTGAAAAGCACTCCAGAGAGTCAGAGAGTTTACAAGCAAAGATCGCGAGTGCGACGTTAAATTGCGCGAGCGCGAAAAGCACTCCAGAAGAGGCAGAGACTTTATAAGCAACAATCGCGAGCGCGACCCTTAAACTCGCGAGCACGAGTCGTGTTTCCAGGAGAACTACCACCTTTCACCAGAAAATCATTTCTTCCCATGCATAGGTTGGGATTTTTCCCAAGAGAAGTCACCTAAAGCACCTTTTGGCCAGCCAACCACCTTCATAATTGCCATCATCTTCCTCTTCTATAAATTGAAGTCCAAATCAAGAGGAAATTATGCAATTTTTAATATGCATCATGAAATAGGCAAAATGTAGTATTATAATACAGTAGAAAATAATAAAGTAGTGCTTAGAAATAAGATGACGAGAGTCACTTATTATTGTTTGTGCAAAGAACATCCAAGAGTTCCTCGAGGTGTGACGCCCTCCGGAGGCTTGAGTTTGATTAATTCTATCTTTCTCTTGTTTTATTAAAGACTTTTTGCATGTTGTTCTTCATAATTTTCTATGCAAAGCAACAATATTATTTGGTTTCATTCAATAAAAGTTTCTTTAAGTTATCTTTTGGTCTTTGTTTAATCAAGCTTACTTAATTATATTCTCAGAAAGAAATAATTCAGTAAGGATCAAAGAGATAGAATTCATTTAGGTGGATTTGCATATGAATCTTTAACTTGGTTTGTCAAAGTTAAGTCTAACTTATTGAAATAATCAAAGAATAAGAACTAGGTTTAATATTTAACAAAGTAAGGCATTTGTTGTATGTAGAGATACATATAATAAATAAAGTAATACTGTACCGAGAGGTTGAATTATACTTTACCATATGTGATTAAAGAATCATTTATTGCATGTTACACGCTTTGCTATAGAAAAAGAAAATCTAATGCATGATCAATTCTTCTAAGTATTCTACTATATTTTTATCTATTGAATTAAGTAGTATATTTAGTTAAAAGTTAAATAGAATTATAGTTAATCATTTCATATTTTATTGCTGTAAACATAAGTGTTAAGGATAAGTAGTAGAGTGGACATAACTCGTTCCTCGTGGGATCGATCTTTTTATTACTACGTTGCGATTCGTATGCTTGCGGCTAATCAAAAGACGCAACACTAACATATACTAGAACTGCTAAAATTGTTGAACAGGCCCTTTGTGTTGTATAAGTGAAATGTCAATCTTTTTATAATCAATTGACTTCAAACAATTATTTCAATTATTTCAAACAATTATAATCACTGTTGGTTTCAAAAAAGTGATTAAGTTGCTTTATTTATTTTTTATTATTATCATTTTTCCATTTCTTCAATCTATTTTTCTTATTACAAGAGATAAAGGAAATATCTATTTTTCTCAAGGTAAAGTATTTTTTTTCTTTTGAGATATAGACTACTAATTGTTAAATCCAAACAACATTAATATTTAGACTTAATTTTACTTAGCATCCCTAGACTTATACCTCTTTCCCTTTATCGTTCCTAACCTTTAAAATCTCCTTAAAAAATGATTGTCTTTTCAAAAATGTAAAAGTAAAATTCAAAACCTACTTGATCAATTTTTACCGGTTTGCTCTACTGGTATATCAAGTCACCAAAAACTTGCCACATAATAAATATCATGTCAGCAAGTGTAAGCAAAAAAGAATTGTGAGTCCTAGAAACCTTCAGCTTTCTCTCTCCTCACTTTTCTCTCTTACTTACTGTTATATGTCTTGCCCAAATAACAAATCCTAACGTCTCTCTTCAACTCTTCTACCTGTAGCTTCTCTTCTAAATTTTCTTTCGATTTTTGTTTCATCTTCTCACCATCCCATGTCAGAAAGGAGCAGTGCAGAGGTAACACACATAAGAAACTATAGACGCAGGTAAGAGGCAATATTAAAGATTGCATGGACCAAAAATAATTCAGGTAGAAGGTTCATTAGATTCAAGAATTACGGGGTATTTTTCTAATTCTTTAATTTATTAGTTTTGAGTTTTGAAATGATTGGTTGAAATGGATTTATTTTGGTTACAGACACCCAATTGTTATCGTTTTATGGAATGGTTAGATCTAGTTATAAACCCACGCTCAAAAATCGTGATTGTTGAATTATTGAGAAAGTTTGATAGATTGGAGAAGAAGGAGGAAGAGGCTAAAGAGAGAAATAAGAAGATGAAATTCTTATATTTGATGCTTGCCACTTGTGTTTTTATTCTGTTAATATTTTGTAGCTTTGTTGTGGGTGTAATATACAAGTAGGGAGGCTTGCAATTGGATTTAGGGTATGTGTTAGAAAGGTTTAATTCATAACTGCATTTTGTGTACTTGATGATTGTGTATGTTTATAAATCTAAAGAAATTAGAGCTTTTTTATGGTAAATTCTTCATGCAATATTAGATACATAATAGTATATTAGAGGCATTAAAATTATGGAACCATTATTAATGTAAAGACACCTATAATAGTTTGTAAGCCATTGTTAAATAAAATCCATCAATTCCGATATGTAAAATTGAATTCCAAAAAGAGAATTGAGAATTGCGAAATACTTTCATTACTATTGTGACATTCCAAAAAAATATATACCACATCAAGTGTTCAAGCACAATATATGGATAATTCAAAAGTGAAACCAAACATGTGAGCAAGTTTCACTTTTGAAGTACAAAATAATCATAAAAAAAGTAGTGCCATTGTGTAAGGATAATTACAAAATATCAAAAAATTATTCCCCTATGTATTTCATCTTAAATATAAACAAAAAATCCTGCCAATTCACATTCAAGATTACCTTGCATTTGTAGCTTATTTTTTTCTTACTCTTAGAGCCCTTTTCCTTACAGCAGTCCTTGATTGTTGTGTTGGTATCTCTTGTGATGCATTGCTTTCTGTCAAATTGCTCTACTGTATTGATGAAGCATCCAAACCTCCTTTGATCCTTTCTCTCTCTGACTATCATTCATTACCTGCCGAAAATCTTCATCACCCTCCTCTATATTGTATCCATTATCTAAAAACTCTCCTTCCTCACATTCTTGACCCTCCATGCCTACTCCATCATCCCTTACTTCAACCCTCTCATCATCACCCTCCTGGTCATCATCCTTGGGTCCCTCTCCTCCCTCAAGTTAAACTCAAATTATTCATTGAGTTCCAAATTACCTAAGTCAAATCTAGGGAAAATTTTGAGATTGGTAGATTCCCCTAAAGTTTCCACATTTTGGTTATTACTTCCACTAGATTCCCCTCTCTTTCTCTATTTCTTTTACTCCTTCTACTACCTTTCCTAGGAGGTTGCTGGGAAGGGGCATTTTGTCTTTCCTCAACAATCTCTTATATAATTACGCAGCCTCTCCTATACTTATTAATTACCCTCTCAATGTCCTCTATACCTAAATGTTCAACATAAAGGTCTATTAGTCCTACATCATTACCATAAAGGACATCTCATAAACATCAATATCTTTTTCTAATTTTCTAAGTTCATCTTTGAAGTCTTTAGAAGGCTATCTATAATAATATCTCATTAAACCCTCAAACCCTTCATCCTGTAGCTTTTTATCTATCCTAACTAAGGACATAGTGTCTACATGATAGTTTTCTAGAACCACCACATCCCCACCAAAGTACCCCCATCCTTTATGTTGCCTTATTTCTAATTTCTTTTTAATTCCCAATCTTTGTCTTATTTTTTTTGTGAATTGGGTTTCAATTTAAATAATGAGGTTTTTATTCAATGTTGATTTTATCACTAACCTTCTTTTCAATTAGGTTTTGCAATTCTTATTTTTCTGTGAATTGGGCTTTCAATTTGGATAAAGAGTTCTTGATTCAATTTTGATTCTATTATTAATTGTCCTTATTTGTACTTTTTGCCAATTGGATATGATATAGTTGGGAAGGGAGTTGAAACGGCCGAGAAAGTGTAGAAACTATGGAGAAATGGATCAAAACAACAAAAAGAGGGATTGAGACAGCAGAGAGAGAAATCGAGGGAGCAGTGAGCTTTGGAGCATTGGCATAGGCCACTATAGATGCGATAGTGGAAGTTTCGTTGTTATATTAGCTTTGGAGTTCTTCTATTTCTCATATATGTCTACTTTGGTCGATCTTGTTCTTCTTTTTGGGAAGATAATGGTGAAGGTGTTGGCGATGGTGGAGGTGAAGCTGACATTTTAATTGCTTATTTTTGTTCTTTTTTTGGTACTTTTTCCTGGAATTAGATTTTAGTTTAACATTTTAGTGGTCTCCTTTGAATATAGAGAGGTTTTTGTTTGGTTGCTTGGGAATTCAAAGAAATTTTTCTTTGAGAATTGATGCTAGCTAATGGCAAAAAGAGGATTTGCTTCCTTGTTGTGTTGGGATGAAATTTTTTTTCTGTTTTATAAATATTAAATTAAAAGCCCCTTCTAAAGGAAAGAATTTGAAATTAAGAAAAATGAAAAAAAAATCTTGAGAGGGGAATTTTAAGTTTTATATTTATCTAAAATTGGTACTCCCTCCGTTTTATTTATATAGAGAAAAAAAATTTTTATGACGTTCTATTTATATAGAGAAAGTTACTTAAAATGGTAACTTTGGGACTAATGCTAAAGTGAGAGGTCTAATATCCACTTGTTTGATTTTTAGTGTAAACATTGACTTTTGGAGAATTTCAAAAAAGTGACAGACATTATTGTGGTTGGGCAATTAATGTTCCAAAAGAGACTGAACCATGCATTAAGAAAATGAGAACTTCTTCACATTATGCGCACAGATTAAATTTTGCAGTTGCAAGCATAGTTTAAATTATATACACAATTTATGTCTATGCTTAATAATTAAGTGTGCACATATAGTGAGATTTACACACATCTCTAATAAATTCAAAACGAAGGAAAATTTCCTTTCAAATGATAGTGCTTAAATCAAAATTATTGTGCCAATTTATATTTACTTATAGTTGTGTACATTTACAATTTGATTCCTATAAACAAATTTACTTTATAGACAACTTAAGTATTGCAAATATACCTACCGGCTGTGGCTCAGTTGGCAATACAGGTTGAATATGTGGAAAGAATTCGTGGATTCAATCCCTACTAAATGCACTCATAGGGAGGAGTGAAGAGCATTAACTGTGACATTTTTGTTTTGTTGGAGGTCTAAGTAAATAAAACTATTCATTTAAGTAACTTATCATCTCTCTCATCATTTATCATTTCCTCTTATTATCATCACTCTTTTTATTGGAATTGTGTTTTCAAGGGCAAATTAGGAAAGGAAAAATTATAGCCATACCCTTCTATTTTACCAAAAAAAAAAAAACTACTTTACCCTTATATTTTTAAAAATAAACTATTATATCCTTATATTTTGAGCCCGTTATATTAGATTATCCTTCTGTCCAATATTTACAATTTTATAGTACAAGTCAAAGGAAAACTTAACGGTCTAAAGAGAGAGAAGGAAATTCTTTTCCTGAAATATCTTCTTCCTCTTCATATTCATCGTTCTCACCTGCTTGTTCCCAAATGTCGTTCATATCGTTTTTCAATTAATTACAATTCTTCAGTTAATTACAAAAGCATATAAAAAAACTTGGTGTCTTATACCTTCCTAAAGCAAATACAGAAGCAACAATGACACACAAGCACCAATTTCAGAATTGAAAAAAAAATTAAAAAAGGAAAAAAAAACAAAGCATCAGATTAATAAAAAACGAAAAAGATAAAAATTCATAAAAATAAAAAAGAATTCATGAAGATGCCATGGAATCACTGGTGGCGACAACAAAGGAACTGGATTTTTCACACTCACTGGATTTAAGTTTTGTCAATCCAAATCTAGATGAAGAAGAAATCTTTTTGGAACACTTCCAAGAGAATTAAAATCGCTTGTAATTCAATGATTTCAGTTTTGATGTTCTTCTTCCTTTCGATTGCATTTGTGATTGTTGATTAATGGGTGGTTGTTTAAGTGATGGGTTTGGATTGAAACAGAAAAAGAAATATAAAGAAATAGTTTGAGAGATTAGAGCAAAATATTTGAAATTGATAATCTTGAAAATCGATCTAGACATTTGGTTTGAGGAAGTTTTGAAGGAGGAGAGAAGTTAGAGATTCAGATAGGTGGAATTAAGGTCAGTTGTATCATTTCGTTTGGATTTAATGTCTAAAACTGCAAATATTCGATAGAATGACAATTTAGTATGATGGTTTCAAAATACAAAGGTATAATGATATATTTTTTTAAAAAAAATAAGGATAAAATAATTTTTTTTAGCAAAATATAAGGGTATGATTATAATTATTTCTATTAAGAAAATAGACCACATCCTTAATATAGGACAAATTTTGACTTTTTCTTACAAATAAAACGCAATGAGTGTATATTTATGTGAAGGCGGCTTTTTATCGTGGTTGGAAAATCCCCTTTGGTTGACGACTCTTTTTATGGCTTAAGTGGATCCATATCTCAAGTCAAAAAATTGACTTAGAAAGGAGTATCATCAAGTGGGTCATTCTATTCAAAAAACCAATTTATTTTAAGATGATGGTAGGAGAGAGAAAAAAGGAGGAAGAGAATGAAAAAGCTTAACTGAGCATTGAAAACCTCCATGCTCTTCTATTAATAGGTTATCAAGTCATTTCTCATTTGTTGTTTTCTCAATAAAAGTTAATATATATTTATGTGACAAATTAAATTTTAGGTACAAAAAGTGATTACCTCTGTATGATGTAGGTACAACCGATGAAATTAACCCACCTATTAACCTATTTCAAACTTAATCCTAGCCAATTGTAATCATTTAATTGTGATTTATATAACTATTCATATTCATGTCTTAATGAGTTTTTTGTTTCTTTTTTTCCTAAAAAAAAAAAAAAAAAGAAAATTAATGAGAATTATTCTTAATTAGGTGAACCTTTTTCTTTTGCATATCATAGTTTGCTTGAAATAAGCAAGGTCACACACAATTCCAACGGGCCAGCTGGACTGGATTATTATACTTGCCTGACTGGATCAAAATTAGTATTACAGGTACAAATATTCCATGTATGGTGAAGAACATAAAGCACACGCAAATCAGTTAATTCTAATGTCAGAAGAAGATCAAATAAACATGAGAAACATCAGAATACTAACACTTGACCTAAAAATTGCAAATACTCTTTCATTTTAACTGCAGAAATGGCACATTATAAATTCATAACCACTAGATTGGCTTGGTGGAGTCTTCTGCTGGTGCAGGATTGGCCAATTCATTGGTATATGTCACTGTGTCCTTGTTATGGTCATCCTTGACAGCCAGCATTACTAGTAGAATCAACAATGGATAACTTATTGTAGTGAGCGACCAATTCACAATTAGCTGCGATAGCATTGGAACTTTGTTTGTATCAACTTGCCAAGCAACTGCTGCTCCTGCACTTTGCACTCCCTTGTAGAATCCAACGTACCTGCCATAAATTAATTGAGTCAAGCTTCTCATGAGATACTCAGATTTCAATTTGCAATTCAACTTCCAATAAATTTACCTGCTTAGGATCTCAGAATCATCAGCCAAGGCTCCGATAATCCAGTAAACCGTGCTCTGAAACATGGCATCTAGCAACCCATAACTAAAGTACAGAACAAAAGGGCCAGCAAAATCGGACCCAGAATCCTTGAAATCCAACTTGGGCGGCAGATTATTGAGGGAGTACCCACGCTGTTTAGCGAGACCACCTCCCCAGATTGCAGTTCCAAGAGCAGCAACAATCCCAATTCCAACAAATCCCCTCATTCTTCTACTTTGGAAACTAAAATCCAGTACATATCCAATTCCAATAGAACCCAACATCTGAGCTCCCCAGTAGAATACATTATTCAATCCTCTGGTTCTCAAATTGAATAACGCTGCATTTACATGATTAAATTGATAGGTGTAGAAGAAATTGCTAGCCCAAGCGGCCGGTACTATCAGAAGCATTTTCCAGTTGAGAAACAATTTCATAATCTCGACAACCTCTGTTGAGACATTAGAGTATTTGATATGAGTGCATCTGGTTCCGTCGTTGCGGACAACCTGGCTAGGCGGCAAAATGGCCAAGGCAAACAGTGTTCCGGCTGACATAAAGCACATGAAACCGATATAAGTTGCATCGTTAACGGAAGCAGCCTCGTTTCGGTGGTAATTGAGAATAAATGGAATTAAACCACCGATTACACCACCCATGTTGAAAATACTCCAAAAAAGTGAAATATACGTTCCTTTACGATTTGGTGGTGGGTAAGATGTCATAATTGCCCCCTCTCCGGCCCAGAGTAGTCCAGCTCCGATACCAAGTATGGCTCCGGCGACGATGGCAAAAGTTTGATGTTTGTGATGATTGTAATAGAGAAAAGAACCAGCATATAAGACGTAAGTGCTGCAACCAGCGGCGAGAGTGAGGCGAGGACCCAAGATGTTGTAGATTCCACCACCTAAAATGCCAAAGACCGCAAAAGTGGTATAAAGAGCGGTGTTAGCGTTGTTGGCCGCGGTTTGGTCAACTTGGCCACCACCACCCATGCCGGAGAGAGCATTGAACATTCCCGGACAACAGAAGCACACTAAACCGATAAGACTGACCTGGACTAGTGGAGAATTGTACCTAAAAATGGATTGTTTAGGTAATTTCGGGGCCGATTCTTCTTCTCCTTCGAAACCCATTAATCAAATGATTCAGATATCAATTATTGGTTTAGAAAGGGAGAATTTTGGGGGATTTGATAGATGAAATGATCTGATAAAGATGAGACGAAAGAGAGCAGAGCACGGCCTGCTTTTCAGTTGGGGTTTGTAGTGAGAATTTATTGAGAAATGTGGGGTTAAACTACACGCGAAAATAGTTGCTTGCTGCAACTGTCAAGGCTGGAATCGTCTATGATGGTACACTCTGCAGGCCGACCTTGCGTTCTTGTTTAGTATATTCAGTTGTCCACAAATTTGCTCAATGAAATCAAAGATTCTAATTCTTTTTTTTTTTTTAAGAAGATAATTACGTAACCTTGATCTCAGCTATTATAATTTTTTTTATATATTATAATTAATAACGCTATATGTTTTTTAATATTTAAAATTAATGTATTTGTTATTATTTCAATATATTATATAAACAAAAATATTAATTAAAATTTTTAAAATATTTATAGAATATTATTATTTTAAAATAACTTTAAATAAAATGACTATAAAAAATATTAATTTTAAAAAAATAATTTTATATGCAATTTTTTATGAGCTTAATAAAATTCAAATATAATTAAGTACAAATACATTATTGTTTCGTAAAAAAAAGTTTAAAAACGTGTTTCAATTAATAAGAAAAAAATTTTCAAAACATGTTAACGGAGTCAACAGTTAATTGAGAATTTTATCAATTATGAGTTGCTCGCTAAAAGGTTTACCAAATACCTGTAATTAAGGATATTAAAATGGATTGATATGTTGACCTAACACTCGATATGATCGTAGTAAAAAACAAATACAACCGACTTAATAATCGTGTCGAATATTTAAACATGAATACAACTTGAAAATTAAATGAGTGATATGAACATCATACATATAACAAATTTAATTAAAGAGTTCTATACGTATCAAAGAAATTCAATCATTTTAAATAAATGAATCATATAGGGGGTTAGAAGATCCAACAAGCATAACACGTACAGCTCGCTTGGTAAATATATTGCATATGAAATTACATTTTTACTCTTAATTAAACATGTTAGAAGGTGAGTTAACTTGTGCATATACAAATCATCCTTTAATTACACAAACCCATTTAAACACATTCCCAACCTGCTTAATTTTCATCTTAGATAAATTGTTTTTCATGTCAAGATCCATTTTGACACATCTACCTACATTATGTCTGTTAGACGTTAATTAGCTATAAACTAACCAAACACTTTCAAATGTTTTTTTCATATGAGATTATAACTAATATGTATTTATATTATAATTTTATTTTATTTACCTCATTAAAATAAGTAATAACAAAATTATTTTTTTCAAATTAATATTTTTTATTTGTATAATATGTAATAAAATCGGAATTGGCTTAATTTCACTCGACATATCTCAACTGTAGGCATCATCACAACGCATTCCCTTGAATTTAATTTGTAAGAGAAAAATTCATTAACTTCGATTTGTATAATAAGAAAATCCCTTTTATTTGATTTCCAATGAGGAAGCACCGAAAAGCTGATGTGGCACACCAGCTCAGCTATTTATTGTGTTTTTAATGTCACGTAAGTTGAGAAAGATATGAAACTTCTCTTATAATTTTTTTCTCTCTCATGTGCATTCTTTCTCAAAAATGTGTTGCTGCCCTATTCTTTGGGTTAATTTCACTGAAAGGCCTAAATTATAAGGGTAATCACTTAATGGTAGACCAATTTCAATTTGTTACTTTAAAATATCTAATTTTATATTTTTATAACAGTAAAATGCCTTTTAATGCAATTGAGATTTTCCGTTGGCTAAATGCCATGTATTAACATATAGTTTTTTTTTTTTTTAAATGAAAATACTTTTCTAATTTTTCTCTATTCCAACTCAACCACCTCCTTCACCTCTCTCTCTCTCTCTGCAATTCGTACTCTTTTCCTTTCTATTCCTCTTATTTTCTTTTCAATTCTCATTAAATAAATACCATTGTATTTTTCTTTCTATATTACATCTCTTATTTGTGCATTTTTCTTTTAACAGTCTGAGGACACAATCATATGCTCCCCCTTTCCTTTCATATTTTTTCTCCCTCTCCTTTTTTTTTCTCTCTCTCCTTTTTTACCTCTATTTTCCTATTTCTTTTATTTCCTTTCCTTTCATTTTTTTTTTCTCTCTCTCTCCCTTTGTTTTTTCTTACTTTTCTTTTTTATCTCTCTTCATTTTTTATCCTATTTCTTTTCTTTCCTTTCTGCTTTAGCCATTGCCGGATTAATGCCCAAGTATGGTGAAGATTGATTTTGATATGAAAATCTAATGAAGATTGATTTTTCGTGAACCCAAATTCCAGAAGATCAAACAGTATGGTTTCCATGAATAGAAATTGATTTTTATATGGAAATTAAAAGAGTACAGTAAAAAAAAAATTGAAGATCTGTGAAAGAGATAACATTTTTCAGTGGCCCATTGATTAACTGTTAAAGTGTGACTAAATTTAGGTTGGAATCTAAAAAGTGGATCCATAACCAGAGCAAAAATATTTGAAGAAAACTAAAATTCAATCAAAACTTGTTATAGAAAAAAAAGATTTGAACTAAGTTTCCAAAAAGATAGTTGAAGTGGAAGGAGAAGTGGGGTGAGATGTTTAAGCTTTAGAAGAGGTTCTTCAATGACAGTCAAATGATTATTATACCTCTTGTACAATTTGTTTATTAAGATGAAAGAGAAGGAGATATTGATTTAAGGTTCACAAAGCAAAAGAAAAAGAGAGAGAGAAAGGGAGGGATTGAAGGGGGAGGTTGAGTTGAAAAAGAGAGAAAAATTAAAATAGAATTTCATTTTAAAAAAAGGCCAAATGTTAACTACATGACATTCAAGCCAACAGAAAATTTCAATTACATTAAAAAAACATTTTACTGTTACAAAAACATTTGCTTATGTATTTTTAAGTAACAAATTGAAGTTGATATCACATTAAGTGATTACCCCTGTAGTTCATACTTTAGTGAAATTAATTCCTAATATATAGTTAATTTAGTATATTTATAATATTAAGAATAATATAATTTATAGTATATAAAAATAATATATTATCAACTTAATCTTAATAGAATTTATTGTAAATAAATATGTATCAACTTTTTCTTAATAAAATATATTTATTGTAAATAAATATTAATTATTTATTTATACTAATCAAACGTAATAATAAACTTTAGTAATGAAATAATATGATCAATACAAATCGTAAATAGTATTTATGTAATCAGTTAGTCTTGTTTGATATAATTAATTTTATTTTTATCATATGTTTATCATAATCTTATCATATTTAAAAAATTAATAATATATAAAATGATATATTATTTAAAATAAAAATTTTAGTCGCATTTTGCAATAACATAATTGCATATAAAGTTTTATATTTAAATATACTAATTAAAGAAATTATATTTAAATAGAAAAACTCATAACTAATCAAAATTAATTTACCTTTACTTTTTCAACCAATAGAATTTAAATTTTTCAAGATATTTTTTTTAGTCCAGGAGGAACCCAATTTTCGCCTCTCATTCGTACTTTTATATATCCTATAAATTTGATGAAATTAAATAGAAAATTTAAAAATATTATTATTTAGGAAGTAATCTATGTCAATTAGGCATCCAATAAAATTAAATAGGAAAAATTAAGAATATAGTAATTAGCAAACAATTTATGTTAATTAGAAACTATTTACAACTATGAAAAAGGCTCCTTTATGATAATATAAATAATTTTTATTCTAAACAAATATTAGAAGTCTTTTTGTAAATATAGATTATGCCAATATTTATTAATTAATTTATATATTTCCTAAATTCTTACTTTTATAGATATACTACATATAATCATTTGAATTTTTTTTTTTCAAATGTAAGAAATATTGAAATTTAAATTTGATATTATATTTATTTTTATTATTTTATATATAAAACACAACTCTAAATCTTTTCCCTATATAGAAAAAAAAGATTAGAATTCAAATGGAAAATTCATACGAAAGATAAAGTTAAAAATTTTACTCCTTTCCATCGATTTTTCTTAGGATATAGTTTATGGACATTTCATTTTCGATAAATATTTAAATGCATTTTTATTTTTTCGGTATATCAAGAGTATCTTTTGGTTGGAAGATAAAAATTAACCTCTTCAAAATATAGTTGGGTTCTCTAAATAAGGACCTCTCCTAAACGAATTTTCTCTATACATAAAGTCTTGAATCAAAATTAGAATCATTTATTTGAGGTTACTGATAGTCACAAAATTATTATAGTAGAACAAGCAATAGTCTTTTAGTTGTATTAGGTCTTTTTAAGAAAAAATGGCATCCCTTTTCACCAAGAAGATTTTTCTTTATATACATGATAAGAGTATGAGGTAGGTTACGTGAATACAGGAGAGTAAAATCCAGTCATTATCTCCTAAAATCACGCCCATATCCCCAATTCTGTTATGCTGAGTGCCTCAAATCTTGATAAAATCAATGTTTACCACATGTCCCCCCTGAAAATATCAGGATATTTATGTCCGGGTTCTCATTCATGGTATTTATGCTCGATAATAATCAATCGTTCTACCTGTACAGCCAGTCGGGAGGACGTGTGAGCTAAGTTGTGCTCAGAGAGGAAGATGGTCCTAAAAAATCCGTTACCGAGTGAGATGTGGCCTTTGCTAAAGGTATGTATTTAGTTAGGAGATAGTTGGCCTTAAAAATTTGCCCATCTGGTCTCTATAAGTCTAAGGATAGTAGCTAGGAGGCACGGTAACTATCGCTTTAATGACAGTTGTGTTTTTGAATTTCAAAATGTGACTCTTCGCTTACTGTGCTGCTTCAGTTTCTGGCGGCGGTTCATGGGATTTTTCTTGCTATATAAAGGCTTGCGTCTGCATTTTTGGGATTTCCTACGATTGCGTTCTGATACCATTTGCTTCTTCAAACTTAATATTTGTTCTCTTATTCTTCAGGTAACTTTTATTACCATCTCATTTGTGCTTTTAGCTTTTCTTTATCTGTTTGATTTTTGAGAATGAGTTCTGACCGTCAGGATAAGGGTAAAGCTCCTACCCATGAATCTTCTGATTCCTTAGGTTTTGGGGGCGAACAAGGGGAGGATAACCTCATTCTAGGCGTGGTAGGTTCTGAGTCAGACTTAGAGGAAGAGATTCAGTTGTTGAGGCGGAGATTACAAGATATGCTTATTTCTGTTCGCCGAAGCAATTTAGTTTCAACTTCTAATACTAAACTGCATTCTTTATTCCCCAGCTACGAGACAAGACCACTCCCGAGCAATCCCCTAAATGTAGTGAAGAGGTACTTGTTCATTCTCACCAACAGAACGTGAGGGTCAGGGACTTCGATTCCATCTTAACCAAGCAGGATCTGGAAGGCATTCGTGCTTGGTTTTTTTTATTCCTACGAAGTATTCGATGAGGGTTCCACCTGTAGGGATGAGGGCTAGCGCAAGGCAGGACCGAAAGCCCCTTATCATCTATGTGGAGGATTGTCGTGCTAGAGTGAGGTTTCCTTGCCGAAATTCTCTCTTCTTTTTGTAATGAGAGGGGTGACTGTTGATCAAATTGCCCCTAATAGTATCTAGATGATATTAGGCGCCGATATTATAGCTCACCAGGAAAAGTTTGAGCTCAATGTGCATAATCTTTATGCTATGTTTAGCTTCCTTTAGAGAAGGGCAGAAGATCATCCCCACTTGAAAGCTCGGAAGGATTGTAACCTCTTTCTTTTGGAAAGTTCGTGTATCAAGGGGAGGTGAAAAGAGAAGTTTTTTTCCATTAGCCTTCCTAACGAGTTAGGGGCTCCCCGCTTTAAGCGACATCAAGAATTGACTGCTGTGGAGGTCCGACAAGTTAAGTTGATGAGGCAGCACGTTCTGAACCCTCCTCCTCTTTTCCCCTTGTTGGACTCTAATATCCTAATGGGGGTGTGACTCCAGGCTTCAAGGAAAAGAAAAGCCCAAAAAGGCAAAGGGTGAGCTCGGCCTTCTCTTGTTCTTTTTGGTCTGTTACTGACTCTCTTTATTTTACTTGTCTTCTTTTTGCAGAGATGCCTCCTAAGATTATAAAGGAAATGAGAGAGCGTATGGTGGCTGATCGGGATCGACAATTAGTCGACTGAGCAGGATATAGTTCGTCTGGGTGTTCGAAGCCTTAACGCAACAGCTTGCGGTGGAGTGAGGTATTGGCCATAGTTTCACCCTTGAGTCCTATAATGGAGGAGCCGCCTCGGACTAATTCTCCAATTTTGCTTTTTCACCTAGGTTCGGTAGTTTTTAGGGTAGAAGGAGGAGCCAATGTAGCAAAATTGATGCCTCCTAAGATTATAAAGGAAATGAGAGAGTGTATGGTGGCTGATCGAGATCGACGATTAGTCGATTGAGCAGGATAAAGTTCATCTGGGTGTTCGGAGCCTTAATGCAATAGCTTGCAGTGGAGTGAGGTATTGGCTATAGTGTCACCCTTGAGTCCTATAATGGAGGAGCTGCCTCGGACTAATCCTCCAATTTTGCTCAATTTTGCTACATTGGCTCCTCCTTCTGCCTAAAAAACTACTAAACCTAGGCGAAAAAGCAAGCGCCAGCGGAGCGGTGATGAGGAGCCACCTTCCCTTATGTTTGAGAAGGGATTGGAGCTATGCCCTGTTATGAGGAACCGCCTTTATCAATAATGGCGAGGTTGTGCAGGCACTAGCAACTCAGCGTGTCCTTCCTTCTAATCTGGCTTGTGTGGAAGGTTTGGAGGAAGAGTCCTTACTAAATCAGATTGATAGTGGGTTGCTCATGGTACTTCTCCTTTCTTTTTTTATCTCTTATTCTTTTTCCTCTTATTTTTTGGTTATTGCTTCTAGCTGTTGAGTGCTCACAATGATACTCGTCGCCATGTGAGGGAGTCACAAGAATTGGTCGCGAACTTTGAAGGACTTGTGAGCCGAGCAGGCAAAGGTGAGAAAGCTAGAGGAGGATGTCCAAACTCAAGCTTTAGAGCATAGCCGTTTCGTAGGGGAATTAGGGGAGAAAATCCGAGCTGTTATAAAAGACAGGGATTCCACCTCGATTCTTCTCTAAAGCTAAGTGCTCAATTGAGAGAGTCGATTAAGCGCGGGGAGGAGAGAGATGTTGTGGTGTGCCAACTCCGAGCAGACATGGATCGGGTAGAAGCTCGTGCTGTGAATGATATGCTCTTGTGCCAGCTTGATCTTATAATGGTCGAGCTTCGTTCACGATTTTCTGATGAGGACTAGGCCTTCGTCAGCGAGGTCGACGTTTATAAGGACTTAGACATTGAGGAAGAGGAGACGGTTATAGACAGAGGTGCTTCAAGTGTAGATGCTCAGCACCCTATAGGGGATATGCGCCCTAGGTCTCTAGGAGCTTAAGGGGCACTTGATGCACCAAGGTCTATTGTTCTTATAGGTCTGAGCATTGTGGAGGTTGAGTTTGTACTTCCTTCTGGGGCGACTGAAGATCCCACTGTTGTAAAGTAGTTTTAGTTTTTCCTTTCTCTTCTCTGTAATTTTTGCTATATATAAACAAATATTTTGTTTCATGTAGTTGTTTTCTATTTTTGTCTTCCTATTTGTCAATGTGATTCCTCTATCTGATGTGCCAGTTAAAGCTGTATCCCCTTCCATTTATTTTTCAAGATCTTTCAGCTTAATCAATTCCTTTCTCTGGGTGTTCTGTTAATGATTTTTAATTGGTTGTTGAATGGCGATTCGACATGATCTATTCTTTGGAGTTTTCTAACGCATGGTTGTCAGGAACTTGCTCCTTTTAAGTTTTTCTCTATCTTAAGAAATATTTGTGAATGCTAGGAGCTCTATCTTTTGCTTGCTTAAGCATTTTTGTCTTTTGTGGGCTTCTCATAGAGTTTTGTTGTATGATTGACAGGCGCTCACCCCTTTATTTACTTAGGCATTTTTAGCCTTTGGTGAACTCTCTTAGAGTTTTATTATATGATTTACTAAGGCATTTTTGCCTTCAGTGAACTGTCTTAGAGTTTTGTTGTATGATTGATAGGGGCTCAGCCTTTATTTTTATATAGTGAGTGCTCAGACTTTGAGGTTCTTTAAGTATTTTTTTTAAACTTTTTTTCATTGGTAGAAGCTAAGAAAAAAACTTGGCTTTGTAAGCCCTTTTGTTACACTACACCCGAGCCCCCTAGCTCTCCCGAGGTCACATGTTCCAATAGGCTTTATAAAGCTAAGTGAAAAAGAATATGGCTTTTATCTAATGCCTCAATATTTACAAAAAACAGTGTCTTAGGTTGTCTGAGTTCCAAGTCCAAGTGAGTTCAAGTCCATTGAGAGGTTTGATTTTGAATGTGCCCGGGCCCCATTTCTGTGTGATCTTGAAGGGGCCTTCCTAATTTGGGCTCAGCTTGCCTACCCCTGCTGATCCTGCTTTTATCTCATTTTTCCTCCATACTTGGTCTCCTAACTTAAAGGTTCTCTTCCTGACTCTTATGTTATGATATTTTGCCATTGTTGTTGTCGAGCGGCTGCTTTAACTGATGCTTCATTTCTTTTTTCTTCAACTAAGTCCAATTTGATCCTTAGAGATTCAGATTTGTGGTCATCATTATAAGATTGCACTCTTCTGCTTGGCATTTTGATTTCGACTGGTATGACTACCTCTATGCCATATACTAAGGAGAATGGTGTCTTGCCTGTGGAACTCCTATGGGTGGTCCTGTAAGACCATAAGACATTTTTCAACTCTTCGGTCTAGCTGGTTCCTACGTCCTCTAGCCCTTTCTTGATACCGTGCAAGATAGTTCTGTTTGTGACTTCTATCAAGCCATTAGTTTGCAGATGGGCGACTGAGGTGAAGTGTAAATTGATATTCCAGTTGGAGCAAAATTCTTTGAAAATTGAGCTGTCGAATTATTTACAAACATTGTGTGTTACCAACTTGCTCGGGACTCCATATCAAAATAACACTTCATTCTTGAAGAATTTTATGATTCGTGCTGGGATTACTATCGCCAAGGCTTCTACTTTCACCCACTTCGAGAAGTGATCGACTGCCACCACTATGAATTTCCTCTACTCTGATGCTATTGGGAAGGGTCCCAAAATATCTATTCCCCACTGGGCGAAAGGCTAAGAGCTTCCTATAGGTTGCATGTCGGCAGCTAGTTTTCTCGGTACTTTGTTGTGTTTTTGGCATGGAATGCATTTCTATAGGTAGCTTCGCACATCTTTTTTCATGATGGACCAATAATACTTGAGCAAGTGTATTTTCCTTAGGGTGGGATCCGCTCTGATAGATTTTATTTTTATAGCATTTTTAATATAGTGTTTATTAGGATTTTTAGTATTTTTAATTACTTTAGTTAGTTTTTATTTGGCTTTATTTATATTTTTGTTTAAAGCTTTCTTGAATCACATTTCACTTGATCTTGAGGAATTTTGTAGCATTTTTATAGAAAACTAGCCAAAAATACAGAAAAGAGTCTACCTAAAAATGCTGGCACGCCCTCCGCGTGTTATCCAACACCCCCGTGCTGTGTTCAAGATAAATTCAATAGAGGTTCAGAGTCTAGCATGCCCAAGCCGTGCCAGAGAGCACGCTCGTGCTACAGGAGATTGTCGATCTCTGAGTGTGCTCATCCAAGCACAGCCCATGCTGCAACTACTTTGAAGACTCAGAGTCTATCACGCCCCAACCGTGCCGATAGCACGCCCGTGAGAACATCAATTCTAGCCCATTCCGCTTGTATGGACCCACATGAGATGCTTTTCTGACGTGCCAATCAAGTTTAAATCTTATTTAGACGCTAGGAGTGTCCTAATTGGGAAGAAATATAAAGCCTAAACAGTTTCGTATCTCCAAAAGATTTCTTATTCGATAGAGATTCACTTTCCTAAACGAACATGAAGATATTCCAAAAGTCTATATAAAGAGAGAGACTAGCCATGATCAGGGGTCAAATCCATTCATTGTATATTATCTCTTGTTCTATTATTTTCTACATAGTTTTCTCTCTTTAATACTTCAAGTGCTCAAGATTGGTGTCAAGATTTAAGGAAGCTCTCAAGCCTAGTTTTTATTTCTAAACTCTCTTTTTGTTTATTATTCTTTATGAGATTATTTACAAGTTTAATTGAGTTGTATTTAATTATTATGTCGAACTAAACTCTCGTACTAGGAATTTGATGTAGCTTAATTTCTATTTCAATTTATAATATTAGATTTGCTTTTTTTTTTTTTCAATGTATAATTTATTATTGAACTTAATGCTGCCAGGCAGAATTTCTTCCCTGGATTGATATATTTCATTAATAGCTACCGCAAGAAGGGTTTTTGATATGAAAAAGGAAATAAATTACATGAAAATAATAACTTGATGCAGAAGCTATATTGTTTGACTCATGGGGGGTTTATAAATTAACGACCTTAATTTATGAATTCATAAACAAATCATAAAACTTAATAATTTAATTCATATTTAATTGCGCTATTAGAAGATAGGTAATTAGACCAGGTTAAGATACCTAACAATACATCGGGAGAGCTTGTTAGTGATTTTAGGGTTGTTTCCCCTACCTGAATAATTAAAATTGATAATCAAAGTAATAAAATAAATTGGATTGAATTAAGTGAAGTCAAAATCTCTTGTAGCTTTTAATCTTTGATTTCTTTTCATCAAATATTCTTGTTTGATTTCTTATTCATTGTTTTATTTTTTTTTTTCAATCTATTCTCCTTTTTGTCATTTAAATAATAGTAGGTTAACATAATTTTAGTACTTGGTATACAATCTTCATGGGACGATACTCTACTCACTCTTTATTACTTGTTTGCAATTTCGTACACTTGCAAAAATGTGCATCACGATCCTTTGTGTGTGCTGCAAAGTCCTTCATGAATTTCCCGGTGATACAGTTTGCTTCTTCTTCATTTGCACATCTGACCCAGGGGTGAAATTTGGATCTTTTGTATAGTATTCCCCGCTCTAGGGAGTAGTTTGGTGCTTGTCTACTGATTTTTAGTACCTCATTTCTCTCGGGTGGCAGCTCACCTGTTTCCAAATGCTTTATTAGGTGTCATCCAGTTTGATCCATTCAATATAAGGAAAATTTCTTTGCTTTCAATTCTCGGGCATGACTGTTTCTCTATCAAGAGTTCTGCTGCCACTTCTTCATTTTTAGCTATGGCTTTGGCAACTGAGTCTGCTGCATAGTTTTTTGATCTGAGAATCTACTTGATCTCCTATGTAGCTCCTTCCTTTCTAGTTGGCTCAGCGGTTCCTTTGCTAATGCTTAGTATTTGTTCATGGAACGTCCTTTTGTTGTAAATTTTCCTATGACTCGGTTCACTACAAGTTGTGAATTAGAGAATATGATGTTCTCCTCTACTTGGACCTTCATATCTCTAGCATCGTCATCTCTATTACAAAATTGGCTAGGGCTTGTGCGTTCAAGGATGAGTTGGGTGCATATTGGATATTATATTCTCCTAGCCGTATGGACCATTCGACCATCTTGCCCGAGGTCTACGCTCGGTCTAGTACTTTTTAAGGGGAAAATTGATTCTTACCATTATGGTGTGTGCTTGGAAATAGTGCCTCAACCGAGCTAATGTTGTGAGCACAGCAAATGCCAACTTTTCTATTCTTGGATATTTGAGCTCTGCTAACTCACAATACACTGCTGACGTAGTATACAGGGAATTCTCCTGCTTCCTCCCTTACCAATATTGAGCTTACTGTGGTATATGTGACAGACAAGTATAGGTATAGTGTTTCGCCTTCTTGTAGTCGACCAAAGAGTGGGTAAGAGCTAAGGAATTCTTTTAATTCTTCTAAGGTTGTCTGGCACTCTTCATACCATTGAAAATTCTTCATATTTTTTAGTGTTTGGTAGAATGGCATGCATCTCTTTACCGAGCATGATATGAATCTCCCTAGAGCTGTTATTCACCCATTCAGCTGTTGTACTTCAGTTATATTTCTCGGGGGGGCCATGGCTTTAATTATTGATATTTTAGCTAGGTTAGCCTTGATTCCCCTTTGGGATATCATGAATCCTGGGAACTTTCCTGCTGTTACACCAAAAATATATTTGTGCCGGTTAAGTTTCATGTTATATTTAGATAATACATGGAATGTTTTTTCTAGGTCTTTGGTGTGTTCTTCTATGCGCTTACTTTTCGCTATCATGTCGTCCACGTCTACTTCCATTGTCTTTTCGATTTGATCCTTGAACATCATGTTGACTAGCCGTTGGTATGTGGCCCCTGCATTTTTAAGGCCAAATGGCATCACTTTATAACAATATATTCCTTGGTCAATAATAAAGCAATTTTTTCTTTGTTGAGTTTGTTCATCCTGATCTGCTGATAGCATGCTGCGGCATCCATGAAACTGTATCTCTCATATCTAGCCATTAAGTCCACCAATTGATCTATGTTTGGGAGAGGATAAGGATCTGTTAGGCATGTTTTGTTTAGGTCTGTGAAGTCAATGCAAAGACGACATTTGCCGTTCAGCTTTGGGACGAGGACTATATTCGCTAGCCATTATGGGTAGTGAACCTCTTTGATTAAACCTGTATTAATAAGTTTATCAATTTCTGATGCAATTACCTTTTGTCTAATGGGTGCATGGTTTCTTCTCTTCTGTTTGATTGGCTTGATGCCTGGGTCTATGTTGAGCTTATGGTTTATTGTGTCCAGATTGATCCCCTTGATGTCTGATGCTGCCTAAGCAAAGTTCTGCTTGTTTCTCTTCAGTACGTCCTCAATGAAGGCGAGCATTACATTTGGGAGGTCGGCCCTACTTTCAAAGTCTTATTCTCCTCAATAACGATGTCTGCTAGCTCGACTTTCGGTTCTAGATTCAATTCGATTCGGTCCCTTGGTATGTCAAAAAGTTCAGCCAATTGTGGCTCCTCTAAAACTACACTCGATTCTTTGCTTTCAATGTCCGGGACCATTTGGAGAGGGAGGGTGAGTTGTAGCCCTTTGAGAGCCACCATGTATGCCTCCCTGGCTACTTTTTGATTGCCCCTGACTATCACAATATCTCCTGAATTAGAATAAAATTTCATTATAAGATACATGATCGGTATGCAAGTGCCAAGGGCATAGAGTAGCAAGCGACTGAGAACAGTGTTGTAGGGAAAGGGATGCCCACTACTACAAACTCAGTTTTTTCCGTTCGAGTATGTTCACCATCTCCAGCTCTATGGCAATTTTCATGCTTCCTTCTATTGACACTTGCCTTCCTGCTAGGCCCACTAGGGGCGTTTGTATTGGCTTCAATTTGGTACCATCTAGCTTTAGGGCTTTGAATACATCTAGAGTTATTAGATTCACTGAGATGCCATCATCTACTAGGATTCTTCTGACTTTGTAATGCTCCATCACTCCTTTTACCACCAAGGCATCTGAATGTGAGAAGTAGACGTGCTCAACGTCTTCTTCGGAGATAGTTATGGGCTTATGTAGGTATTCTGGTAGTGTTTCTGTCCGGATGGAATAGATTTCCCAAGCATGTCTTTTTCTTGCTAATGTGTTGTCTCCTCATACGGCACCACAAAAAATCATGTTAATTGTACCAATGGGTTCAAATCTTTCTGGTTGTTTGCCTGCCCCTTTGGATGACTCAGCCTTTTGGTTTGGCTAGCTCAGCTTTTGGTTTGCTAATAGCTCAGCTTTATGGAATGCACAATACTTATTTTTGTCCCTTTGCCCAACGAATTCTTTTAAAGTGTATCTCTTCTTTGTTGTCCTTCAACCAACATAGGAAATTAGCTGAGCTCTTGGATAAGGGTGTGAATTCAGCCTCTCTTGTTGTAGGGGAGCTAGTGCGCAAATAAGGTGAGCGTATGGAGTAGCTAGTTTGGCCTCTATTTGTTCTGCTGACCTAGGAGGGAGAGAAACCTCGGGATTTATATGATCTCCTTTTAGACTCCATATCTTTGTGCTGGGCCTTCCATGCTTCATCCAGCCAAGCAAAGTTATTGGTTTGACACATTAATTCTGCAAAAGAATAGGACCTGTCAATATTAAATAAGTCAAAAAGCTTGTTATACTTATAGTTCTTGGCCATTGCACTGATGGCCACTTAAGTGTTGAGATCTTCTATCTGCATGGCAAGCTTTTGGAATTTTGTGATGTATTCTTGGAGCGATTTGCTGTCTATAGTTTTCAAGTCTATCAAGTCCGAGGTTATCTTCTTGCTCAGTATGCAAATGATGAATCGAGCTTTGAATATGACTATTAGCTGGGTGAAGTTGCCTATGGATTCTATCCTAAGCATTTGAAACCATTCTTGAGCCAATCCTTTCAGGGTTATGGGGAATGCTCTGCACAGTAGGGCATCCACCGTAGTTTGGATGTGCATTATAGTGCGAAAATTTGCTAAGTAACTTCTGGGGTCGGTGGTCCCATCATACGTCTCGAAGCTTAGCATCTTGAATGTGTGTGGGAAATGCATTGATATGACTTCAGGGGTTAGAGGTGAGTCATTTCTCAATCTGAAGTTAGTATTGTCTCCTGCCTCTCGAAAGTCCTTTAGGATTTGTAGGGTTTTTGCTTGGAATTCTTCTTCATCATTCTGGCATATATTTTCGAGCAAAGGAGTGGATTGCACTTGGGTGTTCGTTTTATCATGGGTCTCTGAGTGCCAGGATGAGTTCTCCTCTCCCATATCATCTCCTACAGTCTTATTAGCGGTGTCATCTTCACCTGCCATTATTTTGACTCGGCGTCTGCCTTCAAGGAGAATCTGAATGACAGGTTTAGCCATTATCCTTTGCAAGATAGCTGCGAAGTCATTATATGCTTAAGTGAGTAGTGCAGCTGCTTATGGGTCTAGTGCCAACATATCTGGTGTGTCGGCATTAATTTTTCTGCGAAATTGCCTACTCCATTAGCATTTCCTACTCCTGGCGTGGGTGTTTTTTCCATTATGGTATTTGGTATTGAGGGGTGCTTAGGATGCAGAGTAAAGTGAGCTTGACGATTGAACGTTTTGAAGGTTTCACGATTGTAAGGTCCACAGTCACCGCACCAGTTTGATAGTCACAAAATTATGATAGTAGTAGGAGCAATAATCTTTTAGTTGTATTAGGTCTTTTTGAGAGAAAATGGCATCCCATTTTCACCGAGAAAGTTTTCCTTAATATACATGATAAGAGTACGAGATAGGTTACGTGAATATAGGGGAGTAAAATCTGGGCATTATCTCTTGAAATCACGCCCATATCCCAGCACGGTTTTGGCCGATTTTAAATTTGTTTATTTATTTTTATTTCTCTCAATCATTCTTGGGATCAATCAATTCTAAATCGAACTGGCATGATGGCCATGCATACTCAATACTTAATTTTCATTTATGCTATTAGAAATAAAAAAAGCATAGATATAGCTCTCATTAAACAAAAAATAAAAGTATAAAGAATATAACACTCTACCTTGCTAAAGTATAAACATTCATTCATTAAATTATTGAGGTAATAACTTGAATTGACAAATTCTATAGATGACAATGAATTTTGGTTATTTTTAACTTGTTTTGTAACGTTCCAACTGGCAAGTGGGATAAGGTTAAACACCGATAAAAAAGGACATACTGTGAAAACAACATTTATAAACCTTTTTCTTCTGTTTTTCCATTGCTTTCCATTTCCACTTAGGCACGTAGTAATACAATGAAATGAAATTGTTATTTTAATGTTTACGCTGTCTAGCAGTATTTAGGTGGCACTTGGATAGAATCACCGAAAATATTGGAATCAGCTGTCCAATTTAGTAGAATAACAAGAATCAAAAGTAAGTTAAAGCATTTAATATGTTTTTTTTTTTTTTTCTTGATAATTACGTGAGGTTGCTGTTTCCGCAACTAAAGTAGGTTTAAACAGAATTTAGGAAAGTGGATACAACTAAATCAATTCATTTCTATTTTTTAGTTTTACCACGGAAAATATTTTCTAAAGGTAAAATTTTTTCCGGAAATAAACGACGACGCTTTAAAGTGTTCGATAAGGGTAAAAGTTGAGAGTTTCAAAATGTTAAAATTAAGCATGCATGACCACGGTTTGGTTTTAAATTGAAATCGAACAAAAATCGAATCAGTCAAAATCGGAAACAAACCGTTATCAACGGTTTCAAGTTCCAAACCGTAATCGAAACCAGTGGTTTAAAGTTCGGTTGCGGTTCTTTATATATGGGCATTAAAATCGGCGATTTCGATTTGAAACTGGTAGTTTTGGTTTGAAATCGGCAGTTCCGGTTTGAAACCGTTAAAAAAAAAACAAAAAAAAATATCACACTTCATATATGATTTTTAATTGTTAAATTAATTTTATTTTTCATCATTAAATGCAGTAAATTTACCATCATCATAAAATTTATTAATATAAATATAACTTATAAATTATAAGTTGAAAAAGAGAGAAAAAAAATTGCTCCTCATTTAAATCTTTTACCCTTTATAATATATATTTTTTACATATAAATTAAATAAAATTTATTTTTGACTCTTGAATAAAATAAAAAGATATTTATCTTAGTTACAACGGTAAACAAAAGGCAATTTGAAGGGTTTTTTTACAATAAAAAATTTATATTGTAATTTTTTTAACTCTTAATTTAGATAGAAATACATTTTGCCCCTTTATAACGGTAAACAAACGGCTACTTGAAGGGTATATTTTGGAATAAAGAATTCATATTATTA
The DNA here is from genome assembly GCF_041381405.1 of Jatropha curcas. Taxonomy (NCBI): domain Eukaryota; kingdom Viridiplantae; phylum Streptophyta; class Magnoliopsida; order Malpighiales; family Euphorbiaceae; genus Jatropha; species Jatropha curcas. Next base: position 17,412,799 of record NC_143155.1, read on the forward strand.
TATTTTTTGTTAATTGTTAAATAAAATTAAAAGACATTTTTATCCTTTATAACAGTAAAAAATAGAAAATTTGAAGGGTATTTTTATGAATAAAAATTTATATGTTAACTATAAATACCTTAATAATCTTCCTTTTTTTCACAATATTAATTCTTTTTCTATAAACTCCATTGAATTTCTCCTATAATTTCTTTTCTCCTAATATAAATTAAGTACAAGTCCATGTTTTTTTTTTTACATGTCTCTCAATTTAAATTTATAGAAATTAAATACTAGTAAAGAATTTTAAATTTAGATTTTCTGTAGTTATAATTTTTTAATAAATTTTAAAACTATTAATTTACTCTTTTAGTCTTTTTTTTTAATTTAATACTATTATTTATTATTAATTTTCTTATTTAGCCAAAAAAACTAGAAAGGTTAAAAAAAGTTATCTAAATTCAGTTTCAAACCGGAACCAACGGTTTTAAAACTGTCTAAAAGCAGTTTATTTCTGATTCTATCTTTTTTTAAACCGAAATCGACGATTCTGGAACTTTAGTTATGCTTTAAAATAATAAAGTTTAAGCATGAAACTATATATTCGGCCTTTTGAGATAAAATATATATATTATTTGTATAATTTTAATAAATAAAATATATATATTATTTGTATAATTTTAATAAATAAAATAACGTTTATTTTTTTTAAAAGAAATGGAGGATATGAAATTCAGGCTAAATATTCACTGGCCGTTGCCAAAATAATATTCTGGTGGTGTGCTGCAACTACTTGCGGCAGATTCGGCTGGAGCAATCTGGCCCAGAAGGCTAATGTAATTGTTTCCTTGCGTTTTATAAAAATATTATGTCTTTTATTAAACTTAAACGTGCATTTTTTTTTTAAATAAATTGTCACTTTCAACTTTATAAGAAAAATACGGTGACATTTTAATTTTTAATTTGATCTAATAAACTTTAATTTAAAAAATTGCTCGATTAAATATATTAACTTATAAAATCAGTCTATTAAATACTTCAATTTAAAAAATTAGATTTATCAAATAACTAAAAATATAAAAACCATTAGTCAATAAGAACATTAAAAAATATGTAAAGAATAATACTTTATCACATATTTAAAAATCTAATAAAAATCTGTATTAAGTAGATACAAATTTATAACTTAAATTGTATAAAATGCATAATTTATCAAGTTAAAAAATATAAATTAAATGAAAATTAAAACATACCATTCAACTTTTGTTGTAAACATAACTACATATGTTGACAATGTTGTCTTGTTCTGAGTCCCAAAAGTTTGACTTATCCAATATTACAAATTATAAGCTTCTGAGTTTCATTAGCTCATAGTCGATGCAATTTGTAACTTCAAGTCATATAACAAGGAAAGTGACAGATAAGGCATCTTGGAATTGCAGATCAAATCAATCTCATAAGGCCCAACACTAGGAATTGTCAGCCGGCCGGCCGGCTCAAGTCAAATCTACTCATAAAAAAATTAACACACTCTTGATTTTATAATACTTTCTCTGTCTTAAAATATAAGTAGTTTAAAATTATTGCATAAGAATTAATAAAGCAATTAATTCTCCTAAATTATAACAAATTCAAAGGTAATTTGACCAAATTATCCTTTATCTCAAAACCAATAGTTATTTATGAAAGTATTTATTGTAACTAATTTAAGCAAAGATAACATTGGAAAAATATTATTTATTATTCCGTAAAATACTCAAAATGATTTTTATTTTGAGGCAAAAAAATCACCTAAAACGATTTATATTTGGACATGAGTATAAATTTACGCTTGGATTTGTTTGACGCTGGACTTTTTCTTCTCTCTTTTTTTTTCTTTAAAATGAATTTTGACATTGAACTTAAATTCTCTTTTTTTCTTTGAGAGAATATAATTTTAAATATTGTTAAAAGGATAATAATTTAAAATTATTCAATTATTGTAAATTTCTTACCATTTATTAAACATAAATTTTGTTTTAAATATAGACTAGCCTATAATTATAATGTTGCTCCTAATACTTTTTCAATGACTCAAGTAATAATGTTTTCTCAGTCCCGTAATTTGTATCCTAGTTTGAATTGCATATAGATTAAGAAAATTTAACTAATATATGTTGACAAAAACGATGGCACAAACACAAACACAAGCGCGGCGGAGTAATAATAATAGATATAAATTTTTTTTCCCTGTTTGTGCAAATCAAATGTGTAACACCAATATATCAAGACAATAGCAATAATAATAGCCAAACAAAATAATAAAAAGTGTCAACATATAATAAATCAATTTTTATGTGGACAATCCTTCAAAGGTAAGGGAAAAATCATGGACCATAATTCATTTTAAAATCTTCCACTAATAAAATTAATAGGCTACAAGGTTCCTCTCTAGATCACCTAGAGGCTACACAAATATCAATGAGGCACACCTTTGACTAATAAAATTATAATTGTCAGGTGGATTTCAATAACAAATATAAGAGACAAAGTGGATAGACCTCACTGATAGAGAGAGTCAAACCAAGAATCAAATACGTTCACCTTTTAGAACTTAGTGAATATAGCAACATATCAAAATTTCATCAAGATCGAGTAAAGATTGACTATCTAAGCAAGCGATTTCTTCTTTGATTTTCTTCCTTTCTCTTTCTCTCTATCTTGATTACACCTTCTCTTGTTTTATTTGTTTTGTGCGCGCACTCCTTGCACACACAACACTAACTTTTCTTACTCTATTTCTATCTTATTGCTTATCATATTTCATAGGAAACGCCCACACCTTTCTAGAATGGTCATCAACAAAAGTAACATAATATATGCAGCCACCAATAAACTTGTCAGTCATAGAACAAACATCAATGGGTATAAAATGAAATTCTATATTGTTTATCAGACAAACAATCAATGTAGGTCTTTAGTGGCATACCTATTAAGGGTAGGATCTCCTTTTTGGTGAGAGTCTCAAGTCCTGTCTCACTCAAATAACCAAGTTATTTGTGTCATGACTTTATAGAGGAATCTTCAGCTGCATTCACAACCCTATGCAAATCTTGGCTTGAGTGTAGTAAAAAGTGTTAGGCTTCTTTCCTTTACAAAATATCAAGTTGCCTCTTGAAAGCCTCCACATACTATTGGCAAATTAATTTTCATAACCCAAATCATCAAACAGATGAACAAAATTATATTAAAGCATGCATTAGGAGTATATCTCATATCTTCCAACCAAAGTTCATGGCTAACATTGGTTTTAATACATATAATCTCAATGTCACAATATTCAGCAAGTGTACCATTTAACATTTTGACATAACCGAAATTTTTAAGAGTGAGGGAGACAAAGTACTCCTTCTTGAAAATAATATGGTATGAACATATTGAGTCAAACACTCAAGTGGAATCTTGACTGGTGGAATTCTCATTACTGTCATCATGAGAAATAAATACATCATCATTCACAAAAGCATCACCATCAATTGCAACTGAAGTTGTCTCTTTTTTCTTTATTTTTCTCATCTTTTTCCTTTGTTCGTTCCTTCTTCCACTTTTTTGGTATTGTTGTTGCATATGACCAAATTTGCAACAATGATAGCACGTAATAGCCTTTATTGACTTGGATCTCTCCCTTGACTTGTCACGCTTATTTGGATTTCAAGGATATAAAGTCTTACTTCTCCCCTTCTTCCCGTGACAACAACAAATGCTTCTGAATGGCTACTCAAACCATGTTCCTTGCGCTTGTCTTTGTCATTTAAAGTGCTATCCTTCGTTGTATTTAAGATTAACTTCCCTTTAGAAGTTGAATGGTTGAGTAACACAATCAAAGTCTCTCAATTATTTTGGTAACGTACTCAACAGAAGTAATGCCTTAAACCTCATAATCTAACATTAAATCCACAGTAGCCAACTAGTATAAAATTTCTTCGAATTTATTCCAAGTGTTCAAAAGCATTCGCTCCATCTTTGTACTTCATACAAGCCTTCTTATCATAAAGGCCTTATTGCGTGCGTTCTTCCATTTATACATGTTCGCAAGCTTTGTCCATAGTGAATGGACTTCTATTTCCTGGGCAACATGGGGAATAACACTCAGGTCAATCCACTGTTTAATTATCTTGACAGTTTTTTATCAATTTTCTTCTATTCATTCATCCACAGTGAATAGGCTTCTGTTTTCTAAGCAACACGGTGAATAACACTCAAGTCAATCCACTGTCTAATTATCCTGACAATTTTTCTATCAATTTTCTTCTATTCATTCTCAATTCTTCCTACTAGCTTTACTCCTTTTAATCCAATGGTTTCAAATAGATCTTTACAATATTGAAGGCTTTTCATTAACATTTCCATATTGAATAATTTGATAAAGTGAATTTAACCATATGGCCTATCAATTTGTTATCCATTTTGATTTACGTAAGAATACTTGTAAAATAACCAAGTTCTCTAATACCATTTATGAGGAAACACAAGCAAAAACGCAGTGAAAATAAAAATAACCACGATCAATATTTTTCCTCTTTGTACAAATCAAATGGACACCACCGGTATATCAAGGCAATAACAATAATAATAGCCAAGCAAAATAATATAAAGTATTAGCGTACAACAACACCAATTTTTACGTGAAAAACCCTCCAAAGGGAAAGGAAAATCCATGGGACCATAGTCTAATTCAAAATCTTCTATTAATAAAATTAATAGGCTACACAAGGTTCGTCTCTAAATCAACTAGAGGTTACATAAACATCATCAAAGCACACCCTTGGCTAATACAAATTTAATCATCATTGGAAAATGTGGATTTCAAAGGCAAATACAAGAGACAAAATGGATAAATTTTACTGATTGAGAGTTCCAATAAGAATCAGATATGTTCACCTTCTAGAGCTTCGTGAGTGAAGTAACATATCAAAATTTCATCAAGATTGAGAGATCGACCATCCGATTAAGGCAATTTCTTCTTTGATATTTTCCTTTTTCTTTCTCTCTATCTCAGCTGCACCTTCTCTTCTTTTATTTGTTTTATGCAGTGCACTCGCACACACGATACTAACTTTTCTAACCCTAATTTCATCTTATTTCTTATATATATATATAACATTATTGTGGTGGGCTCCAAATAGAATGGGAACCATCAACAATCAAGTTAAACTATAATTTTTGCTTCATATCTTTTCTAATATATCCTTATGTTAATCTCTATAAAAATTAAATGAGACGTATTAAATTTTTCTTAAAATTAATTAAATAGAATTTTATTAGAAAATTAAATGTTCATATGTTAATTTATTAATTAATGACAATATAGTAATTTGACTGTTATATTTGTTGACAAAGAAATATATTAAATAAGGGTAAAATATTAAATTTCAAATCATATTCACTTATAAAAAAGAAAACATGACAATAATTTAGGAAGATGAAAAGGAAAGTAGGACAAAAATTATGGGAAAAAGAGAGTATTATAGAAATAATTTGAAATTTGAATACTTTTTATTCTCTTAAATTTTGTAGAGAATTTTATACTAGAGTTAAAATTTTATAAAATTATAGAAATTAGTGAATTTTAAAAGTAATATGATATAATCTAAGTACAAATCTTGATTAATTTTTTAGCCTAGCTTGTTGAAATGGGGTGCTACCTCTCCATATTTTATTTTGGATGTATTGACTTATGATTTAGTAATATATAACTACAGTTTGCATTTTCAAAAAAAAAAAAAAGTACAAAAATTTTGAGAGATATTTTGCCAAAAGTTTTTGTCGAAGTCTAGAAGAGTTATGAATTTCAGTTTAGCATTCGTCTTTTGTTTTTCTCATTTTGATTATAGACTTTTTCATTCATTATAAGTCCCGTGATGAGAACTAGTATCATGGGCAAAGTTCCTTGGAGGTTGAGGAAGCCTAGTCACCTCAAGAATTTTTTTAAAAAAATTTCTTATGAAAAATTACATTTTGATTCTTAAAAATATAAAAAAATTATATTTAGTTTCTTAAAGTCTAAAAAAATTTCATGTCTCTCCCAGCATAATTAGCCTAACTGACAAGTATCATGACTGTATTCAAGCAATGTTAAATGATATCTAAAATAAAACCAAGGGGCATAATGAACTTTTGACATTTTGAAGGAAAATTGAGCAAAACAAAGTTCCATTTCAAAATTGTTGACTTCAAATTTAAAATCAATGCAAAAAACAGATAAGAATGGAAATTTTTCAAATTTTTTAATTTTTCAAATTTAAATATTTTATTTTTAAATTTTGAATTTTGAATGTTTGATTTTGAAAAATTTTTTATATGATTTATCAAATTTTGATAAATATTTTTTTAAGGAAATAAATGATTATATTAAAAGGAAAAGTCCAACATAATGGAAAGAGGGGCATCCTCAATCCAAATAGCAATATTAAGAGAAGAAAAAGCGAATTAACTAACGTATGTGCAACTTGATTGCCCATTTTACAGCTATTTTAATAGTTGTTAGATTGTTAGTTGTTAGTTGTTTATATAGTTGTTTAGAGTATAAATGTTTAGTAAAAATAGCTGTTTGATTAGCAGTTGAATTTAAAATGACAAAAAAAGACATTTAAATATGACTATAGAAGTGAACTCAATATATATATATATATATATATATATATATATATATATAAAGAGATAATTTATATAATGTGTTATTATTTTTCTGTCAAAAGAATGTTAATCTATAGTGTGTAGTCCAATTATATAAATTGAACTCATTATCATTTCTAAAATGATAATACAATTTCCTCACATATTCCTTTATTAATTCATTATTAAATTATTTTGTTTAAATTTTAATGTAAAATAATATAATTTTTTAACTTAATTGCAGACTTGTAATGCAATAGCAATCATTGGAAAGAAAGACTTTAAACTATTGTTAATATAAGTTAATTAAGGATAATATAAGTTAATCAAGTACAAAATTGTCAAAAAATTTTCAATCACAAAATGGAAACGTTAAACGCTAGATGGATTAATGTTTTAATAAACGCTATCTTATCCACTAACAGCTATTTTATATACTATCTTACCGAAAACTTTAAACACTCCCTCAAACGTTGTATCCGACAGACCCTAATCCTAAATTCTGTTTCGGGAAAAGATGAAGAATTCAAAAACTGTAATAATGTAACTACATCTGATTCCAACACTATAAAAGAGAAACCTAGCTCCATGGCTGTTGCAGTACCAAATACAACAACCTCCACTTTTGCGTTTTTTGCTGTCAAGATAGAGGAACCCTTTTTCACACAGAAGTCATTTTTCTCCCTTATAATTCCTTACAATAAAACCAAACTAAAACTCTAGCTAAAACAACCACCGAAGCATCAACATTAAGCTTCACAAATAGGATTAAGTGAATTTTCTCTCCTATCCCAATCACAGAAACAAGTAAATGAATATTTGCATTTTGGAGATCATGGACACAAGCCACATCCTGTTGCATATTCTAAGATTCATCAAGAATTTTACCTTGAAATTTTTTCAAATTATGAGCCCTCCACAAAGACCAAGCTATAACTGGGAAAATTTTGAAGTTATTGAGCTACAAAATTCTAATATAAACTTTGAAACCAACCCAAGAACGAAAGGGCATGTACCATGTTAGAAGAAATTCTAAGAGGGTAAAGCAACTAAGCTTTCTTTGCTTTCGAACAATCTTTAAAATATGCATAACAGACTCCATACCCTCACCACATGAGTGTACAAACAATAGAGAAGAATAGATATTTTCTCTTTTTTATGAATTGTCAACTGATGGCTTTATATAGCCAAATACAATGTAACTGAAGCTAAGTTAATGGCAAAATATCCTGACACAGTTAATATACACAATAATCACGGAGTTAAATATATACATAATCAAGAGAATTAAACCAAACGTGTTGACCAAATCTGCTCCTTTATGTACTGATATCTTAACATGCCCCCTCAAGCTGAAGTTGGAGGAGCTTGAAGACGAAGCTTGTCACGATGGCGCAGAAAGAGGCGAGACCCCAAAGGTTTAGTCATTATATCAGCAATCTGGTCCTGACCTGAGATAAACTTGATTTGAATCTTTTTATGTTGTACTTGATCTCTTACAAAGTGAACATCGAGTTCAATATGTTTCGTCCGAGCATGGAAGACAGGATTTGAGGTTAAGTAGATTGCCCCAATATTATCACACCATAACATAGCTGGTAAAACAGAGACTTCAAGTTCAGATAACAAAGACAAAATCCACATAATTTCTGATGTAGCATGGGCAATCGAACGGTATTCACTTTCAGTGGAGGATCGTGCTACAGTGGATTGTTTTTTTGAGGACCAAGAGATTAAGTTATTCCCCAAATAAATAGCATAGCCAGATGTAGATTTACGATCATCAGGGCAGCCAGCCCAATCACTATCTGAAAAACATTGCAAAGAAATGGGAGAATCAATAGAGAGAAAGAGACCCATAGAAGCAGTACTGTGTAGATACCGTAGCAAGCGTTTTGCTGCTATCCAGTGAGCTGCAGTAGGATGATGCATAAATTGGGCCAATTTATTGACTGCAAAAGAAACATCCGGCCGAGTGAGGGTGACATATTGAAGAGTACCAACCAATTTTCGAAACTGATCAGCAGTAGCCAAAATTTCATCGCCATGTTTAGAAAGTGGAGGAGTTGTTGCCATAGGAGTCAAAGTGGGCTTGCTGTCATTCATATTAAATTGGAGCAACAAATCTCGAACATATTTCTGCTGTGATAGTAGAATTCCATTTGAGGTTGGAATCACCTCAATACCCAAAAAATAAGTCAATTTGCCAAGATCTCTAACCGGGAAGGCAGATTTTAAAGCGTGCAAAAAGAACTCTAATTTGCTAAAATCAGAACATGTGAGTAAGATGTCATTAACGTAAACCAAAATAAAGCATTGAATGTTACCATCTTGATAAATAAACAAAGAGGTGTCGGCTTTGGAAGCCTTAAACCCAAGTTGTAATAAAAAATTACTCAACCTTTGAAACCACGCACGCGGTGCCTGCCGTAGCCCGTATAGTGATTTTTGTAACTTACAAACATAATCTGGATGAACAGAATCAATAAAACCTGGTGGCTGGTCCATATATATATCTTCATCAAGATATCTATGCAAAAATGCATTGGATATATCCAGTTGTCGAATTGGCCATTTACGCACAGTAGCAAGAGACAAAATAGTGCGAATGGTTGTTGCTTTGACTACTGGACTAAAGGTCTCATTGTAGTCTATTCCGGGTTTTTGAGAGAAACCCTTCGCCACCAACCGCGCTTTGTAACGCTCAATATCACCATTAGCTTTTCTTTTAATACGAAACAACCATTTATTTCCCACAATATTGGTATTAAGAGGGCGAGGAACCAATTGCCATGTATTATTTTGTAAAAGTGCATTGATTTCACTTTCCATTGCCTGCCGCCATTGAAGATGAGGTTGAGCTTGATTATAAGTTTGGGGTTCATGAGTCAAATAATCAAGCTTTTTGGTACACAATAAAGCATATCTTTTCTGTCTTTGTCTAGTAGCTGGGCGAAGTTCCATTGGGTGGGTGCGGAGAGGGTGTAATGGTGGTTGGTTTTGTGGAGCTATGTATGGTACAATTTGATTTTGAGAAGAATTTACAGTTGGCAGATTATTGGTGGGTGAGGGGAGAGGTGATGGGTTCTGATTTGGTGAGGTTGCCAATAAATTAGACTCTGCAATTGAATTTGTATTAGATAATGTCATACCTGATTCAACCGGAGTGTCCAAGTGAGGTGATATCTGATTTGTAATGGAAAGCCATGGGGTAGGAGGTGGAACCGAAGTATTACGTGCAGATAATTGAGGACCAAGAAACAATTTTGGATCAAATTTGACATGCCTAGCTAGATAGACACGTGTTGTTGTAGGATCTAAACATCGATGAGCATGATGTGAAGGACTTGTTCCTAAATAAATACAAGGAGCAGATCGAAATGAGAATTTATGATGAGAATAAGGTCGGAGAAAAGGGTAGACAGTACAACCAAAAGGTTGTTGGACAAGATAATTTGGGGATGATTTGTATAGTGTCATAAAAGGACTATGATTTTGGAGAACCGGTGATGGCATTAAATTTATTGATTGAACACTAGTTTCAGCAGCATAATTCCAATATCTCAAGGGTATTTGAGCATGAGAAAGAAGCGTGAGAGTGGTATCAATAACATGACGAATTTTCCTTTCAGCAGTGCCATTTTGTTCATGGGTGTAAGGACATGCTATCCTATGAATTATACCAGCTTGCCGGAAATATTTATTCAATTTTTGGTATTCTCCTCCCCAATCAGAATGAAAAGCTAAAATTTTTGAATTAAATTGACGTTCAACAAGAGATTGAAACTGAAGAAACATGGCATACACATCACTTTTATTTTTGAGTAAATATAGCCACGTAAAACGGGTGAAATCATCAATGAATAACAAAACATACCTATGACCTAAGCTAGACATAACCGGAGCAGGGCCCCAAACATCTGAGTGAATTATTTGGAAAGGACCCGTGCTCTTATGGTCCACAGAAGCTAAAGAAAGTCTAGACAATTTCCCTAAATTGCAGGCAGAACATGGATTGAACTGAAAACTGGAACAAGGCAAATTGAAATCTTTAATTATTTTAGACACAGTTCGACGATGAGGATGACCCAAGGCAGAATGCCAATCGGAAAAGGATGGGACTGTAGCTGACATGACGGACTTCAAGGGTAGTTTGAGAGAGTAGATACCATCTTCACTTGGACCCTGCAAAAGAATCTTCTTGGTGACCTGATCCTTAACAAAAAAACAATGAGGCCAAAATTCAAAAAAACAACAATTATCAGTGGTAAATTTTTGAACAGACAAAAGATTTTTAACAATTTTAGGAACACAAAGGGTATGCTTTAGTTGGAGAGCACCATTAGAAGAGGGAATGACCACTGTACCAGTATGAGAAATCGGTAATCCAACGCCATTTCCAACATGAAGATTATCATGACCTTGATATTCAGTGGTAGCACTTAAAGATTGGATATCAGGTGTGACATGATAATTGGCTGCAGTGTCAGGATGCCAAAGGTTTTGTGTAGGTGAGGCAGCGGAATAATTTGCCATGGGCGGAGATGGTGAGTAGTAGTTCGTCACTGATTGAGGTGATGAAAAAATGAGATGAAGGTGAGGGATAAGGTGATGGTGAGGGATAACTATAAGAGTAATTGGCCATTGGTGGTGGGTAACGAACTTGATTCTGATTTTGGCTTGGATTTGAGCGGTGATAGTGACGGCGACATTTGTCTGCTGTATGGTTTCGGTAGCCACAGATTTGACAAGGACCCTTGGCTTTGGAAGACGAGTTCTTTTGCCAACTGGTATTTGTATTTGGCGTTGAAAGTAGTGGTGGGAGAAAGTTGTTGGATGGTTGTCTAGAGACCATATTTGCTTGAGGTGGATCAAGACAACTTTTGAGGAGTATTTCATGAGCAACAAGTTGACCATGAAGTTCATGAAATGGTACTGGTTCAGCTCGGAGGTTTAAGGCAGTGATAATGTTATGATATTCAATACCAATATTCCTGTAAATAATAGCATTAAATTCTGCCGTCAAAAGAGGCCTACCAGCAGCCTGTAATTCATCTTTTAATTGCTTTGCACGTTGAAGATAGGCAGATACTGACAAATCATTCTTTTTAAATTCCTGAAGTTCAATATGAATTTGAAGTTGTCTGTTTTGTGAGAGAGAACCGAAAGCCTGTGCTAAGGCTTGCCAGACCTCGTGAGAGGTATTTAACCCAACAATATGCGAGAAAACTTCCTCAGATAGGGAGGAGTGAAGCCAAGAATGCAGGAGCTGGTCCTATTTAAACCAAGATTGATAATCTGGATTTGGAATGTCAACTTCTGGGTTGGATGGGGATTTGATGGTTTTTGAAGGTGGGGAAGAGCCATCAATTAGGTGATTAAAATTATGATAATTTAAGAGAGGTTGGAATTGTGTTTTCCATACTAAATAATTGGTGGATTTTAGTTTAACAGAGAAAGAATGTTGAGCATTCATAGGATGGGAAGAGATTTGGTTTGTTGTTTCAGTCATGGCTCTGATACCATGTACAAACAATAGAGAAGAATAGATATTTTCTCTTTTTTATGAATTGTCAACTGATGGCTTTATATAGCCAAATACAATGTAACTGAAGCTAAGTTAATGGCAAAATATCCTGACACAGTTAATATACACAATAATCACGGAGTTAAATATATACATAATCAAGAGAATTAAACCAAACGTGTTGACCAAATCTGCTCCTTTATGTACTGATATCTTAACAATGAGAACCAAATAAGGTCTAGTAACATAACTCCAAGAAAATAAAATGCTTAACGTTTGCTGGAATGTTTTGCTTCCATAGATTCCTCCAAACCCCATTATTATCGTTAACCGAAGAAATCAGAGGGAAACTCTTGTAGTTTTTCTAAAAAATCTTAATTAAGGATAATACATGTTACATGATAATAATAATTAAGATTTGAGCTACATGTGTTTAATATATAATTAACATCCCATGCTCGATTTATGCATAGACCGAATGGTTTATTCATAGTCCAGGTAGGGGATGTTACATGAATGATATATGCTGACATGACATTTAATTAATAAAATACATAGTAAAAAATCAAATATAGCTTAAGGCCCCCGAGGCCCGTAGTAAGCCTGAAACCCTAAAATTTGCTATCTTAATATAAATTTCAAATATTTAGCCCATATATAAAAAAAAAAAAAAAAAAAAAAAAAAAAAAAATGAGCCTCAAGATTTTATTTCATCTCATTTCTAATATAGGCTCACAGAATCATTTCGTCTACGATAATACACGACTAAATGTAAGTAAATTCTACAACTGCGGAGTCACTAACTGTTTGATATACATAGCCTTTTATACATACAGTTACATACTGAAATAATTATGGAATTAAGGAAAATTTCTTTGAAGCCTTGCGTCGAAGAAACATAACCTAAATCGAACTAAAGAGGAACTTACTTCCTGAAAAATTAAACAAGACATGTGAGTTTTTCCTAAAATGATAATTATTGCACAACACATACAGTCACACAGATGTGTAAACATATCAATCTAGTCATCCGACTAGTTATATGCTCACGCAGCCAGTCACACAAATGGCATCTCACCAGCACTCACAAACAATATCACCTTCAAATAATCACATCACGTGGAAATTAGTCAGTGGCGTCACCTAAACCCCCGACGAGCCGTCCTCTCAAACATGTGCACCCGGGGAGCCAATCCCCCATATCTGGCCGACCGGTCTAATCCTCACTTGACCAGTCCTCTCAATATTTTATTTTACATTCTCTCTTTTCTTTTCCATCTCATCAACATCATTTCATCAATTCATCAGGTGCACACGGGGGCGCCGATCTCCCATTTACCCGGCCGACGGTCCAATTTCACAATTCATCATAATCAGGATCCATGCTTTATCGACCGTCCTCACAAACCCATGGTGACCCACTTCATCCCAATTCCACACAAGCAAAGCACAGCAATATCACAACACAATTAATCAAACATTGCAAACAAATGCAGACATATTATTCAATTGGACATCGTAATGCAATGCACAATTAAACATCCAAAATCAATGCAAATAAATAAATAAATAAATAATAGAATTGACAATAAACAACGATAATAAAATAAATAACAATAATAACAATAATAATGCAAATAAATAAATAAATATATAAATAATGAAATGAATAATAAAGATAATAAATAATTAGAGCACCGGATTTATTATGTACCAAATTATAGAACTAATCTAAATAAACTTATTTATTATGTTGTTAATTAAAATTTAGTTTAATTTCTGTCAAAATTTCGGCAGCACCTCCCCTAAAAATTGGACTATCTACCTGCTCACATATCACAATATCATTATATCTTTATCAATCAAAGCACACAGCCCATCCGTCGGGCAAGCAATCAATTTATTCTCCCTTCCTCCAACTAAGTAACAAAATAATTATTATTTAACCATCTATACAAAACCTTAGCTTTACTTAATACATGATTTCAACATTGATACAAATTAGTTTACTACTAATACAAAAATATTCATAGCTTTACTAAGATTAAACAAATAAGTAAATAAATACGCGATTAAATGAAAATGGTTATTTGTTTAATCTCCACATCCTACTTCTTTAAACTATCCGATCTTATATACCTTCAATAATCATACAAAGTTATGGCTCATATTTCTTTGACCAACATTAACTAGGATCTTATGTAACAACTTAATAATCCGTGAATCACTATCCTCACCAAGCAAGATTATAGGAAACGCCCTATTTAAATTATCTATTAAGCATAACTAAATAGGCATACTTTAACTAATCAATTCTTAGCACGAATTGAATTTATAACTCAATACACTATAGCCTTTGCTACTCATTAAGCAAAATTTAACCAAAATAACTAAACTAGCTGCTGCCTCAACAGTAAATAAAAATTCTTATATATGAACTTAATTAAACCGAAAACTACAATTTCTCTAATCACAAGTTGTTGCCATTTATCCAATTCTTAGCCTATAAATGAAAATTACCTCAATAACACCAAATCACCCACTAAATCAGAAAATTCATGAAATATACTAGAAAAGGTTGAAATTTTATTTACAAAAGACTATAAATGTTCATATATTTTTAAGTTAATTTCTTATTATTCAATTTAGTCTATTAAATAACTCAATTAAATTCATTAATCAATCAATTAAGTTTTTATATATAAAAATTGAGAATTGAGTCTTAGAACGTACCCATTGGGAATCGGGCGACGATTCCATGATCAGCGCGAAGGGAAGAGGATTCTGTCTCTCGGGGCCTCGCCGGAGTGCCGTCGGCCGGTCACCGGACCGCCGCCGCCGGCCGCCGTGCACGGTGGCCGGAAAAGTGAAACCGCCCAGAAAATTTTAAGGTCACCACCACCTGCCTCCAATTTTCGTGAGGAATCCAAATCTGCTATCACTTTGTTGAGCCAGTGCCTAGTTTGGCCGGATCTAGCTTCACAGCCACCTTCAAGCCGCCATCCATGGTGGTTTATCAAAACTCAAGCAACATCACAAATTAATGGGGGAAAAAGGTTCATATGTAGGAGAGGAGTTGTTTGAGACCAACCCCAGCACTTGGAGTCGACGGAATCGATGAGATTTCGCCGGAAAACTTCATCGCGCGGTGGACAGCCTTCCAATCGCGATCTCTCTCTCAATTTCAGGCCTCATCACGCGAACTAAGACCATAGAAGAGTTCATCTCGACGAGAGGAGTAAGATGGAGTGCTTGGTGTCGACTTCCTTGGCCGGTGAACGGAGATCGTAGTGAGCAAGAGAGGAGAGGATGTCGCGCGCGAGGAAGAAGAAGAAGGAAAGAAGGGGAGGAGGGAAAGGAAAAGAAAAGAGGAAAGGAAAGAAAGTGGCTTCTAGACCATTCCGGTTCGATTTGAACCGGTTTGGTCTGATTTCGTTTGGTTTTCGAGTTTTTCACTCGATTTTCGGATTATTCGTGGGGTTTCCGACAATTCAAACTGATTCCGGGTCCGGTTCGATTTATTTAATTATTTTAGTTAGGTTTCATAACATTTCCTCCATTATCTAAATCGAAATTAAAAAAATATAGTTAGTAATCATATTTGGTTTTTTTTAGGAAAATTAATTTATATATATATACATAATAGATTAATTGCTGGACTTCATTTTATTACTCGAAAGTTTCCGAACGAACTATTTTGGGCTTAGGCCCAATTCAAAAATTTGGGCTCGAATCGGGACTGTGTTACAATTGCAGCCCACGCGGCCAAAATTTGCGATTTTTGATTTAATAAAAAATGCAAAGGTTTCGAAAATAAAAATTCAGGGTGTTTCAATCTCCCCCCCTTAAGACAATTCGTCCTCGAATTGAAATCTGGTAGGAGAGATTAAGAATGAACACACAGAGAATTTCAAAGCCATAAGAATTTACTTCCAACACCAAGGGCACGGCTCGAGAGTAGATAATATGAACCTAGGAAAGAAAAGGGTCAAGTATTCTAGTTGTAATTCTCTCGCCAACCATCTTATTTAGTGCCACCTAGCTAATACTCACAAGAGTTTGAGTTTATTACCTAAATCTCCAATCACTATCTTTAGACAGCTACTGAAATCTTTAGAAAATCTTTCTTTGAATAAAATTTGACAATAAAACCAGGTTTAACAGGAAAATACATATCATATATCATAGATTTTTTTTTTTCTCAAAACTATGTAACTTCATTTGAAAATTTAAATTTTATTAGACATTCGTCTGTGAAGGCCAAACATAATTTACAAACGCAAACAATTGAAATTATGATTTGCTTACAGTCATAAGAATTAACTCGTTCAATTTACATGTGTTATTTAATAAAACCCTTATTAATCAAAACTTTTGAAAACTGGTTGCTTTACTTCAAAACTTTAGGCAAAATCGTCTGTAATTTTCGCTATCTATTATATCACGGGCCGCTTCGAAATAACTGTTTTTGTTTCTCATCTATGCAAATTCGATTGTCCGTATAATATCTTTACTATAGATTAGTTCATCTGTTATACAACTCCTAAATCACTGCATCCCTTAGCTATCTCAATCCTATAAAAATTTTCACTCCTTCCACTTAACCATCAATTTCTCTTTCTAACACTTATTCCTTAGGTCGCCTTAATACTCATCACGAAAACTTAACTTTCATAATAATATCTCTTAGTAATTCGCACTTCCGTTCACAGCCTAAATCTCATTTGATAACCTTCCATTCTACTAATGTTGCCTATTAATTTGTTAAGGATAAGAGAGTATTCTTATTAATTATTTTGTCTACTAATTATCATTAATCGCGATCTATCTAATCACCAATAGTTCAACTTAGTATTTATTACCTATCTTAAATATTCACCTTTAACTAATACCTATCAACACAGATTTTTCAATTAAATTTCGTTAGTTCCCGACCTAATACTACCTTACGATCCAAATATTACATTAAACAATCCTATACTCCACATCTAATCGCCACTTACCTTCTATACCAAAATCGGCTACCCGACATTTCCAGCGTTCATGTTCTCAACTTGACTACTAACTGTCTACTTACTTATTATTATCACCACCAGTCTCATTCTTCTTTTCCCAATCTTCTTTCAAAATTTTTTCTATCCTAGTAATCATTTCATTTCATGCTCTAATCCAATTGGCCTCGTGAAATAAATAGACAGCTTTCAAAAATAATTTTCTATATAAATAATCAATTTCAAATTATTTATCATAACACAATTTGAATTCAAAATTAAAATGGGGTTTTAGATTTAAAATGTCAGGTAAATAAAATGAAAACAAAAATAAAAGGTTTATATTTTGAATAAACTCTAAAGAAATTAAGTAGATGTGTTGAAAACTAGACACAAATTTCTAATTACCTCAATGTTATTATTTATGTTCATGAATCTACCATACCAATGAAAATCCTATTTATTCTCTACACTATCCTACTCACTGACAGGAATAGAGTTCACATGAAAAGTAGTGTACTGGGTGATCAGGCCAATCCACTACCAACAAGTATTACTCTATTCCCTAGCCTAAGGGATGATACCAACTCTAGCCCCTATAGGTATTCCGATGGGTTCATCCTATTGTCCACTACTTTCACTCAAATACTTCTATCTATGGACCATTGGTTTGCACAACAAGTATGGATTTTTCCTTCATAGGGTTCAGTGCGTCCACCCTCCCTAAGAAGGAAATTCCCAAGCTTCTTTCCTTATGTTGGTTACGGCCGATCCCAACACAAAGAAATTTCCTATACTCCGCAGTTGTGTCCTAAAACCCTAACCTAAGCTCTGATACCAACTTTGTCACGACCCGATTCCACGGGCCGGACCGGCACTAGGGCCCAGGTAAGCTTAAGGCCCCCGAGGCCCGTAGTAAGCCTGAAACCCTAAAATTTGCTATCTTAATATAAATTTCAAATATTTAGCCCATATATAAAAAAAAAAAAAAAAAAAAAAAAAAATGAGCCTCAAGATTTTATTTCATCTCATTTCTAATATAGGCTCACAGAATCATTTCGTCTACGATAATACACGACTAAATGTAAGTAAATTCTACAACTGCGGAGTCACTAACTGTTTGATATACATAGCCTTTTATACATACAGTTACATACTGAAATAATTATGGAATTAAGGAAAATTTCTTTGAAGCCTTGCGTCGAAGAAACATAACCTAAATCGAACTAAAGAGGAACTTACTTCCTGAAAAATTAAACAAGACATGTGAGTTTTTCCTAAAATGATAATTATTGCACAACACATACAGTCACACAGATGTGTAAACATATCAATCTAGTCATCCGACTAGTTATATGCTCACGCAGCCAGTCACACAAATGGCATCTCACCAGCACTCACAAACAATATCACCTTCAAATAATCACATCACGTGGAAATTAGTCAGTGGCGTCACCTAAACCCCCGACGAGCCGTCCTCTCAAACATGTGCACCCGGGGAGCCAATCCCCCATATCTGGCCGACCGGTCTAATCCTCACTTGACCAGTCCTCTCAATATTTTATTTTACATTCTCTCTTTTCTTTTCCATCTCATCAACATCATTTCATCAATTCATCAGGTGCACACGGGGGCGCCGATCTCCCATTTACCCGGCCGACGGTCCAATTTCACAATTCATCATAATCAGGATCCATGCTTTATCGACCGTCCTCACAAACCCATGGTGACCCACTTCATCCCAATTCCACACAAGCAAAGCACAGCAATATCACAACACAATTAATCAAACATTGCAAACAAATGCAGACATATTATTCAATTGGACATCGTAATGCAATGCACAATTAAACATCCAAAATCAATGCAAATAAATAAATAAATAAATAATAGAATTGACAATAAACAACGATAATAAAATAAATAACAATAATAACAATAATAATGCAAATAAATAAATAAATATATAAATAATGAAATGAATAATAAAGATAATAAATAATTAGAGCACCGGATTTATTATGTACCAAATTATAGAACTAATCTAAATAAACTTATTTATTATGTTGTTAATTAAAATTTAGTTTAATTTCTGTCAAAATTTCGGCAGCACCTCCCCTAAAAATTGGACTATCTACCTGCTCACATATCACAATATCATTATATCTTTATCAATCAAAGCACACAGCCCATCCGTCGGGCAAGCAATCAATTTATTCTCCCTTCCTCCAACTAAGTAACAAAATAATTATTATTTAACCATCTATACAAAACCTTAGCTTTACTTAATACATGATTTCAACATTGATACAAATTAGTTTACTACTAATACAAAAATATTCATAGCTTTACTAAGATTAAACAAATAAGTAAATAAATACGCGATTAAATGAAAATGGTTATTTGTTTAATCTCCACATCCTACTTCTTTAAACTATCCGATCTTATATACCTTCAATAATCATACAAAGTTATGGCTCATATTTCTTTGACCAACATTAACTAGGATCTTATGTAACAACTTAATAATCCGTGAATCACTATCCTCACCAAGCAAGATTATAGGAAACGCCCTATTTAAATTATCTATTAAGCATAACTAAATAGGCATACTTTAACTAATCAATTCTTAGCACGAATTGAATTTATAACTCAATACACTATAGCCTTTGCTACTCATTAAGCAAAATTTAACCAAAATAACTAAACTAGCTGCTGCCTCAACAGTAAATAAAAATTCTTATATATGAACTTAATTAAACCGAAAACTACAATTTCTCTAATCACAAGTTGTTGCCATTTATCCAATTCTTAGCCTATAAATGAAAATTACCTCAATAACACCAAATCACCCACTAAATCAGAAAATTCATGAAATATACTAGAAAAGGTTGAAATTTTATTTACAAAAGACTATAAATGTTCATATATTTTTAAGTTAATTTCTTATTATTCAATTTAGTCTATTAAATAACTCAATTAAATTCATTAATCAATCAATTAAGTTTTTATATATAAAAATTGAGAATTGAGTCTTAGAACGTACCCATTGGGAATCGGGCGACGATTCCATGATCAGCGCGAAGGGAAGAGGATTCTGTCTCTCGGGGCCTCGCCGGAGTGCCGTCGGCCGGTCACCGGACCGCCGCCGCCGGCCGCCGTGCACGGTGGCCGGAAAAGTGAAACCGCCCAGAAAATTTTAAGGTCACCACCACCTGCCTCCAATTTTCGTGAGGAATCCAAATCTGCTATCACTTTGTTGAGCCAGTGCCTAGTTTGGCCGGATCTAGCTTCACAGCCACCTTCAAGCCGCCATCCATGGTGGTTTATCAAAACTCAAGCAACATCACAAATTAATGGGGGAAAAAGGTTCATATGTAGGAGAGGAGTTGTTTGAGACCAACCCCAGCACTTGGAGTCGACGGAATCGATGAGATTTCGCCGGAAAACTTCATCGCGCGGTGGACAGCCTTCCAATCGCGATCTCTCTCTCAATTTCAGGCCTCATCACGCGAACTAAGACCATAGAAGAGTTCATCTCGACGAGAGGAGTAAGATGGAGTGCTTGGTGTCGACTTCCTTGGCCGGTGAACGGAGATCGTAGTGAGCAAGAGAGGAGAGGATGTCGCGCGCGAGGAAGAAGAAGAAGGAAAGAAGGGGAGGAGGGAAAGGAAAAGAAAAGAGGAAAGGAAAGAAAGTGGCTTCTAGACCATTCCGGTTCGATTTGAACCGGTTTGGTCTGATTTCGTTTGGTTTTCGAGTTTTTCACTCGATTTTCGGATTATTCGTGGGGTTTCCGACAATTCAAACTGATTCCGGGTCCGGTTCGATTTATTTAATTATTTTAGTTAGGTTTCATAACATTTCCTCCATTATCTAAATCGAAATTAAAAAAATATAGTTAGTAATCATATTTGGTTTTTTTTAGGAAAATTAATTTATATATATATACATAATAGATTAATTGCTGGACTTCATTTTATTACTCGAAAGTTTCCGAACGAACTATTTTGGGCTTAGGCCCAATTCAAAAATTTGGGCTCGAATCGGGACTGTGTTACAATTGCAGCCCACGCGGCCAAAATTTGCGATTTTTGATTTAATAAAAAATGCAAAGGTTTCGAAAATAAAAATTCAGGGTGTTTCACTAGGGGACTAATAGTTGTACCAGATTACTCTCTGATGCATATGTAAGGGCAAAAAAATTTCACTTAATTTCTCTCTTCCTATTCTCAGCAAATTCTCTCAATTTTCCTACTCTTTCCTTTACTCTCTCACTCAACAACACACTTAAAAGTTAGAAACTCCATTTTTGAATTAATCCATATCATTCCACCAATTTGACAATTCAAATTTAATCCATCAAATGCTCGAGCCTAGAAAATTGAAATAAAAATAATTGAATAAACTAAATTATGTAATGGTTAAATTATATAATCAAATTCTTGATTCCATCAAATGTTTAAATTATCTAACCAAAAATTAGGCAAGATAATAAGAAAAAAAAACTTTTTGAGGAAAATTATGAGAACTTCTTGTACAAAGTTTTTATAGAGAATTGCAATTTTTTGAGAAAAAATCTTATAGAAAAATTATAAATTTTCAAGAAAAAAAAAAAAAAGAGAAATGCAAAAAGAGAAAGAAACTTCTTCTAACTACAAATTACACACGCCAAAAAAAATAATCATTCAAGTCATTTATCTTCACTCTACTGCAAATCTATCAAACATCTGAAACATAATCATGCCCAATTCATCAAATTCGACCTCATTAGTAATCCTATTGCTCTAGACTATAGCTAAAATTTGTGAAACTGATGATGATGATTATAAGTACTCATTAGAAGCATTCAATTTTTCTTTTTCTTTTTTTTTTTTTTTTTTTTTTGTCAAATGAGCAATGAAGGTCTTGCAAAATCAATAATTTTTTTTTTCTTTTTGTTTTGAAAGCTGAATTAAACTATGACATGCAAATTTAGTATTTATACGGATTTGAGATTTCAGATGGGTAGAAGACAGAGAAGAGGAAAATTGAAGGACTATTTTTTTTTCCTTTTTAACATAATATTAATATAATATTAATAATTATTTGCCATAAACTACACATGTCAAGGAGTATAATTATAGAAAATTTTATAATTTTAGAGACATAACAGGTCATCCGCATAATTTGGATGCCATAAGGGCGGCTTAATATGCAATTATACCTTAAACTTAGGATTTTGTTACACTTACACCCTAATTTGAACTTCTTCATAACCACACTCTAAGGCTCTGTTCGACAAGAGCATCTAGAGTAGTTTTTAGTGTTTTGATTGGGTTAAAATACTGTTTTAATTTATTATTGTGGTCAATAATGTCACATTTATCTTAACATTTAGAATTTGAGGTAGTGTTTCATAAAATATTATCCTTATTAACGTGTAGCATTTTATAAATTTTTTATGATGCCTATCACATTACTTGTCTTTGCTTTGTTCTTTATGACCTTACTCTTTTTTGTCTTTTTATATTAAAGAGCTAATCAAAAACTTATTTTCATCGAACACTTTTATTTTAAACCACTATATAAACATTCAACCACTAACAGCTAATATCTAACTGCTCACAGTTAGTAAAACAGCTGACAGCTACTACAACAGCTAACCTCTACTAGAACCGCTAAAATACCGAACAAGCTCTAAAATGAATGGTTAAGAATGTTTACATAAATTAAATTAAGTATTGATTTGCAATAAAATAAATAAATCTTCATGGAACCTAATGGAAAATCCATTTTTTGTTTCTGAACAATGAGAAATATCATCATTGACATCATCACCTTTTGATGTTGCTGGTTGGTTCAAATTATATATAAAGCTAAACTAATTAAATGGATTTTTTAGTTTAAATAATATTAATGTATGTATATTCTGAAGATGGAGTATATGGGCTGATGTTACATACAACATAAATTCTAAACATGCATAAATTATTCTAAATTCATCAAATCCTAAGATTATCAAATTGTTAAATTTTTATTTTTTCAAAATTTATTTTCAACTATCCTTCTCACGTACATTTAATATATAAATTAATACACAATATCCATGTGTCTATCACCGTACATAGACATATATGAACTAAAATAAAAGAAGTCAACATATCAATTTTGAAGCCATTGTCTGGACTCGAAGTGCTTTCTACGAATTAACTGTTTTCTATGAAAGCAAAATTTTGTAATAATCAACAATGTACTCAAGTGATAGATGAGAGCTATTTTAAATTAGATTACTTTTTCCCTCTTCAATAGTTCTGATTTTAGTTTGGGTTTAAGTCATAGTTAAATTATCCCAAGCTCAATTATGCGTCCTTGGAAAATATATTTTTCATTTCAAATCAACCCTTAATTTAATTGAGGGGTGTAAATACTCCTAACCTCTTATTTTAAGGTGTGGTTGTCACAAAGTTCAAATTAGAGTGTAAGTGCAACAAACTCCAAAAGTCAGGTATAAGTGTATATTAAGCCCCATAAGAGCTGTATTCGACAATAACTTTTTAAATAGTTTTTAGCATTTTGATTAGTCAAAACAATTTACAGTGTTTAGTATCGGTAAACTGAGGTTAAAATAAATATAATGAATTACTTTTTAATATGTAACATCTAGTTGAGAAAGAACAATGTTTTTGCTTCTCTATTTAATAAAAATTATAATTTTATTATTAACTAATTATATAAAATAACTAAAATTTTACATTTGCCATACTGCAAAATATTTTATAATGTGGCGTGTGCTATGACATTAATCTAATAAATCAAGAGTTGCTCTATATAACCACGATATAAAATATAAATTTAATCTTCACATCAATTATTTTTGTCATATAAAGTTAAACGGAAATTTTGTCAATAATATGTAATATTTTGGATCCTGTGTGTTTTACACAAAATCTAAAAATAAATTGCTTAAAGTTCTAAGCTCCATATAGGGATTCGAAAATGAAACGACCCGAAAATTTAATTTCGAAGAATTTTCATTTAAAAACTAAATTTTTTTTATTTCAACCAATGAGATTATACCAGCTAGTATTTTATTATTGCTAAACTGGACCCGTAACCCAATTCGATTTTTTTAAAAACCAAGCGAAAAACTCGAAAACCAAGCAAATTGAGCCAAATCATAGAATTAGACCAAACCGGTTCGAATCGAACCGGAATGGTCTAGAAGCTTTATAATTTTCTTTTCTTTTCTTTTCTTTTTTTTTTTTCTTTTTCTTTTCTTCTTTTCTTTTCTTCTTCTTCCAGCAGCGTCGACCTCACCCCTCCCCTTTTCTCCTTTTCGTTTTTCCGACCACTGAAGACCAGCGCCTCCGCCACCACTCCCTGCCGCCGTCGCCTCCTCACCGTGCGTCTCCGGCCTCTCCTTTCCTCTCTTCTTTCGTTTCTGGTGAACGCAGTGTCGCAGGAGGAGCTGTGACTTTGCCTCGATCGGGAAGTCGCGTCGCAGCCTTCTCCTCGATTTTCCGGCGACACCAGCCCATAGCCGGCCAATCACCTCGTCTCCAGCACCCCTCAAACGCCGTTGCTCCACCTCTGGTGACTGGTAGCTCGCGATTCAGTGAGAAAGAGGAAGGACAGCGAGCTACACTTCATTTTGCCGATCGGTAGCCTTCTTCAACGCTTCTCCTTCCATTTTTTAGGGAGCCCAGCCAAGGACCGGCCGGACTACGTTCTCTCCGCGCCTCCAGCGTGCCTCCGGCCACCTTTCCACCCATTTCCGGTCACGTCAGCGGCAGCAGCGACTGTGTTGGTGCCTTGTTGCTACTGCCGGTCATTTCAACCGGAAAATTTCAAGTTCCAGCCCGTTTTGCAACTAGGTAAACCATATTATGAACCTCTTCATTTTAATTCATGAGTTCTTTGATCTTAGTTGAAGGATTTGAGATATATAATTGAGCTATTGTAGAAATTTGGATATTCCGTTGCCATTTATACGAGTATGATTAGGAATTTCAATTTTTGCTCTTTAAAATAGCTATACAATCTGAATTCTTGTATAGAAAATAGGTAGATTATTTGCTTAAACTACAGATGTTTACAAAGAAATCAAGGATCTCTTAACTATGGCAGCAACTAACTTAATTATTTATACGAGTTCTATTTTTTTAGAAGGAACGGTATTAAACAAAATAATTATGTTGAGAAATGAATTGATTATTATGTAAAACATGAATTTTGGTGGAGAAACTTAAAGGCAGCAACTATATTGTTCATCCTGATGAGTTTGATAACGATGAGATTAGAAACGGTATATTAAAATGAATTCTTTGTTATTTAAATGAATTTGCTAGTAAATGAGTTTAAGTTGGAATTTAGAATTTTTATGTAATGGCGATTGTTGCGAGGTTAGCTCTTATGAGTTTCGGCTAATTGAAAGCAAGAATGGTTGTGTTTGATTTCCTCAAGATGATACGGATTTACTGGGTATATCTTTATTTAAAGTGAAGTTCAATCTAAGAATATTTAAATTAAACTTCAGAAATTTGATGTCTTTTGCAATAATTTGGAGAAAGGAAGATATGTACATAATTCCTACTTGACTCATGAAGCATATCTAAATAAATTTGTGTAAGGTAATCAATTAAAGAATATTAAGTAAGAATTAATTGTGGAATGTAATATTGCTATTTGAGGATGGGTATGTGATTGGTTGATTGCCCGATGGATGGGCTGTGTGATTGATAATTGCTAAGTATATTAAATGGTGATGTTTAAACAGGTAGATAGTCATATTTTTAGGGGAGGTGCTGCCGAAATTTCGATAGAACTTAGATTAATTTTAATTAACAACATAATTAATAAGTTTAGTTAGATTAGTTCTATAACTTGGTACATAATAAATATAGTGCTCTGATTATTTATTATCTTTACTACTCATTTAATGATTTACATATTTATTTATTTATTTCCATTATTATTGTTAATACTATTTATTTATTTGGTTATTTGCATTGCATTATGATGTTTAATTGATTAATATGCTTGCATTTAATTGCAATACTTGATTAATTGTGTTGTGATATTGCTGTGCTTTGTTTGTGTGGAATTAGGATGAAGTGGGTCACCATGGGTTTGTGAGACTGTTTCTGTTATACGGATCCTGATTCTGATTTCTGTTATATTCTGATTCTGTTATATGGATCCCGATTCTGTTTCTGTTAGCCGGGTAAATGGGAGATCGGCGCCCCCGTGTGCACCTACTGTTACTGTTACTGTTAACCACAGGTTGGCTTCTTTATTGGGCGCACCTGATAATCTAGATTTGATCGCAGCCCGCAGGGTGGCCTCCTGTTGTGAGCGCCTGATGATCTAGATTTGATGGAGACGACCGGGTTGCCTCCTGTTGGTATGAAAAAGAAAAGAGATGATAGAAAAACAATGAGAGGGCTGGTCAAGTGAGGATTAGACCGGTCGGCCAGTATGGGGGATCGGCTCCCTGGTGCACATGTGAGAGGATGAGCCATGTGGGAGGACGGCTCATCGGGTGTTCGGTGACTCCACTGACTAATTTCCACGTGATGTGATTATATGAAGATGTTAATGATTGTGAGTGCTGGTGATTTGCCATTTGTGTGACTAGCTGCATGAGCATATAACTAGTCGGACGACTAGATTAATATGTTTACACATTTGTGTGACTGCGTGTGTGGTGCAAAAATTATTACTCCTTAGAAAACTCACATGTCTTGTTTGATTTTTTTTTCAGGAAGTAAGTTTTTCTTTAATTCGATTTAGGCTATGTTTCTTCGGCGCAGAGCAATAGAGAAATTTTCCTAGTTCCGTAATTATTTTGTTATGTAACTATATGTATAAAAAGCTATGTATGTCAAATAGTTAGTGACTCTGCAGTTGTAGAATTTGTGAACAATTAGTCATGTATTAACATAGACGATATTATTATGTGAGCCATATTAAAAATGTGATGAAATGTTAATTGAGCCCGATTTATGGAATGTTGTAACTGATAAATATGGGCTAAATGTTTAAAATTATATTGAGATAGTAGATTTTTAGTGTTTCAGGCTTACTACGGGCCTCGGGGGCCTTAAGCTTACCTGGGCCCTAGTGCCGGTCCGGCCCATGGAATCGGGTCGTGACAGAAAATCTCAAAGTTCTATATATTTATTTAAAAAAATATTCAAAAAAAAATAAAAATCTCAAAAGTCTAATTATCTTTATATCTATTTTAAAAATTATTTTTTTAAAAAAATACAGCCAATTACAAAATTAAATGAAATTCGATAAATTTAAAAAAAAGGAGAATAAAATATTGAATAAGAATAGAGTTTTTGAATTTTCTCTTTATTTCATCTCTAATATATAAAAGCTAAAAATACAAATAATTGCAAATAAATAGCCATTTTTTCATTAATTGAAACTTTTATAGCCTATTTTTTCAAAATATTTCATTAGACTAAAAAAGGAATAACTTTCTTATTTGATATATTAGTCAAATACTATAATTCGATCCATAGTTCTATTGTTTTTGTTAAATTAGAATTATAATAAATTTTAAAATATAATAATGTATAAATAATCCAAATACGTTTAAATCAAAGAGAAATAATATATTTAAAAAATTTTATTTTAATTTCATTGTATTTAACTAATAGACTCTAATAGTAAATTAATTAACCATATTTTAAAAAATTTAGAACATAATAAATGTAAAAAATTTAAGTTTGAGTTTCAATACTTGAATTAATATTTTCAATTTACCTCATAAAAAATAATATTACGTGAGAACTTATAATTAAGAACATCAAAATCTATTATTATAAAAATCATTGGATAATAATATTGTAAGATCAAATAGAGAATACAAATATACATATTTTCTCAAATTAAAATGCATAAAAATATAAGTAAAAGGATATTCAAAAAATTAAATGGAATCTATTTTCTCAACTTAAAAGGTAGAAAAAATATAACTAAAAGGATAAATGAACATATTTTGTCCAATTAGAATGTATTAAAAATCTAACTAAAAGTATATATTAGAAATTTTAAATTAAACTAAGGCTAGTATAGGAAATCTTATTATTCTCCATTATTCTCGCATTTATATATAGTATACTCGTTATTCATACTCGTTCAATTTTTGTCTCACTGCTCACTTTTACATTATTTATACTCATTTTTATTTTTAATTATAATTTTTGACTTATATTATTTAGATTTTTATAATGTTAAAAGAAAATTCTATATGAGATTAATATGAATATAATAGTTAATTAATAAAATAGAAGTGTGTGTATACATACACACTTCTACAATATCGGTATATGTACACTATATATATATATATATATATATATATATATATATATATATATATATATATATATATATATATATATTATATATAAACATAATAATAATATATAATAAAATTGAATTTGCCAACTTTCCGTTAAAATTTCATTTTCAGTGCAGTCAGGAGTTAGGACCAGTTGGGATTGTGCTGTAAATGTCATTGTTAATGGTATTATTACTTTCCTTACGATTTTGGGATATAAAGTTTAAATTCTTACAATTTTCATAGATGTACTAAAAAATTATAATTAGTATATGTTTAGTAGACTATTCTAATGGTCGAATGCATGATTTATAGAGTTCATTTGATATCGGGATTGAAAATAGATACTAAAACATAATAAAACATAATATATACATTTAATATATTATTATTATTATTATTATTATTATTATAGATAAATATTTATAATTCAATAAATTTCCAATTAGAAATAGATTAAACTTCCAGAATTTAAATTCAAATAGAAAATTAACATAATCAATCAAAATTAAAATATTTTTGTTTTTTAACCAATAAAATTAAAGTGCTCAAAGATGAGACTTAAAATTGTAAAATGCTTAATTAATTATCTATATTTATTTATTTAAAAAATAATTTTAGTAAATTATATCCAATCAGCTAAAAAAATATAATTTTCTAATTATTCGTACCTAAGTTAGTTTAGGATATTCAAATTTCATCAAAACAATATTGAAAATTTCATTATTTGAAAAACTATTCAAATAGCTACTGGCTACACAAACAGGTCAAAGCTAATAAAACAAAACAGCTATTATTGAAGAAGCCCAAGGTCTTTTTTAACAAGTAATAAACCAAAAAATTTCTTTCTCTGCAGCTTTATATATTCTCATGCATGTTAAGGCAACATCTATGCGCTGTAAGCATGACCATGGTTCTAGAATCACTAGTTTCGATTTTAAAATCACCTGTTTCTATTACAAAAAAGGTGGAATCGGAACCGAACTGCTTTTAAACAATTTTGAAACTGTCAGTTTCGTTTTCTTCTTGGATTTGAACCGAAACTAAATAATATACTTTGTCAACTGTATCAATATAAGCTTAAGGCCTCCGAGACTCGTAGTAAGCCTAAACTATAAAATTCAACTGTATCAATATAAATTTCAAATTATTAGCCCATATTGCCATACATAATAAATCTCATAATTATATTATACTTTGGCCCAAACTAGCAACTTAAACATTTTATTGCTCGCGCCCAATTATAATAAGAATCATTCGTAATATGAGCTAACTGGTTCATGTATTCTCATAAATAAATAACTAGACATCCATCTATGTTTATCGGATACAATCCTATAACTACGGAGTTCACTAACAGATAAATATAAACAAGTTCTCGTACATGTAACTATATAATAAATTAATTACTAAAATTGGGGATTTTCTTTTCTAGCTCTGCAGTAAAGAAAACAGAGCTTCAGCCGAGACAAAGAGGAATCTACTTCATGGAAAAGTTAAATAAAAGAAATGTGAGTTTAATAATAAATATTAATTATTGCATAACACAAGCATTCACACGAAATGCTTCCTAAAATACTAAAATGAACACACAGCCGGTCAGGCATATGGCACAACATCAGTATCCACAAGTAATTACACCTTCAAATAATCAAGCAAGTGGAAATTAGTCAGTGGTGCCACCGAAAACCTTGACGAGTCGTCCTCTCACATAGCCTGCCCTCTCAAACGTGTGCACCAGGGAGCCGATCCCCCATACCTGGTCAACCGGTCTAATCCTCACTTGAGCAGTCCTCTCCCATATTTACATTTTATATACTCTCTTTTCTTTTTCATATCAACAGGCAGCCACCTCATGGTTTTTCCATGTCATATAATATCAGGTGCACACGGGGCCACTGATCTCCACATACACGGCCGACGGTATCGCAGACAGTTCTCACAAACCCGTGGTGGCCTATTTCATCCCTATTCCACACAAACAAAGCATAGCAAATTCACAGCACAAGTAGTCAAGCAATGCATTCAATGTAATGCAGAAAATCATTCTTTAATGTGCAACATAAAAGTATAATTATATACTAGTATTAGCATAATACAAATATGATACAAGTGTATATAATAATATATTAATAATAATTTAATAATATGAAAGGAATATTAAATCTACTACTTCACATATTCCAATTTATGTCAATTCCCACACTTCGAAAACATTTAATCCATTTTTAATCGCACTATTCACAGTAAAATTCATCGCCCAAATCGAATTTTCTCAACTCATTTCAACTAAACCATTAAGGTCACATTTTTTGTTTCCACATGTATAATCTAAAGATTAAGTGCATTTGTAATTCCTAAATATCAAAATTATACAATGGCTAAATTGTCCATAGGCCTTTTGCTAAATCATTATCTAGGGTTTATATCTAGCCATAACTTTACATTCCTTAATTAATAAGGCTCAATAATCTTTTCAAACCACAGTAACAAATCAACTAAGCTCGATTAAGCTTGATAAGTTAACAATTTACAATTTGCTATATCTTGTCAGAGACTTAAACCTCGAATAAGAATTAGTTCAATGAAAACTTACTTACATTATCCACTAATTCAAACCTGAATTTATATTGCCAAATTAAATTTAAGATCGACTTACCAGTTACATTATTAAAATTTCAATAGTCAAGATCAAGTTCAAATCCTAAAGAGAAATAAACTATAAAGTTGCAATTAACTTCAAATAAGGGTTCTATTGCTTACCGAATGATGATTGGCATATACCATCGCAATCTACGTGAGGAGCTGAGGATTTTGTCTCTTAGGGCCTCGCCGGCCAGTCATCGAAGCGCCGCCGTCTACGATGGCCGAAAAATCCCAAATGACCCAGGATCAAGCAAATCGCACGCCAAAATGCTCGAAATCATTTGTAGAAGCCGAATATGGTGTTGTTTTGAGGAGGTAGAGGCTCGTTGGCCGGATCGACCGCCACAGCCATCTCCATGCCGCCGCTTATGGTGGTTTTCGTTCCCTCCACCAACTTCGTCGATTCTTAGATGGAAAATGTTCGCGTGGAGGAGCTGAGTCGATCGAGACTCACTTTGAAGCTTCACGTCACCAGAGTCGCCTGGTATCGCTGGAAATCGAAGAACGAGAACTGCCGATGGAGACAGTCTCGATTTGCGCCACTAAAGGCTCTGCTTGTGTGGAAGGAAGCCAGAAAAGGGACTAGCGGCTCTAAGGGAGTCGATCGCCACCTCGCTCTCATCGAGCAGTGGCCAGAAACGGGAAGGGAGGAACGGTGCGTGTTGGAGCCGAGGAAAGAAGAAGAAGAGAAAGGAAAAAAAAAAAAAGAAAAGGCTGGTTTCTTGACTATTTCGGTTCGATTCAAACTGGTTTGGTCTAATTCAGCAATTTGATTCGATTTTTGCTTGGTTTACGGATTTTTCACTTGGTTTTTGAAAAATCCAAACTGATTTACAGGTCTGGTTTAGCAATAATAAAATATTTACTGCTGAATTTCATTGGTTGGAATAAAAATTTAGTTTTTTAGATGAAAATTCTACGAAATTGAATTTTCGGGTCATTTCAATTTTAAACTTTTTAAAATAATTTTTAAAGATTTTTAGCTTGAATAAATAATGATAACTAGGGGTGAGCAAAATTACCGACCCAACTGACTCATTTCGACTCAGTTTAGTCAAGTGCCCAAGAGAGATTCGGTTGGTTGGTTCGTTTTTATTGCTCGGTTCAATTCGATTACACAAATTCGGTGGTTGGGCTTATAACCGATTCGAAATGGCATAAACTGATAAAAATAGACCAAACCGACTGATTCGGTTCGGTTGATTCGGTTCATATACAAACTTCAGTTGGTTCGGTTTGTTATAAAGAATAACAAACATTAATATTGAAAAAAATTTAAATCAATTTAATAATAATTCTTAAATATTACTTAAAAAAACTATATCAAATAAAATAAGAGTTTTTTTAAAAAATATATTTTTCACGGTTTCAAGTTGAAACCGCCAGTTTTAAACTAAAATCACCAGTTTTAATTTCAAAAATGAAAAACCAAAACCGATAAAATGAAAACCATTGAGTATGATTTAGTGCCAATTTTAACTCCTTTGATTTCTATCGATTTCAGTTTAAAACTGAATCGTGATGATCCCTGCCCGGGCACTCGCCAAATCTCAAAATAAAAAAAAAAAAAAACAAAAAACAAAGAAAAGAAAAAATGTATATTCTGGAAATCAATCTGTAGAAATAGAACTGTCTGTCTGCCATAGAAAAGCGTCCTGCCAATTTTCAACCGCGTAAGCCTAAACTTCTCCAGTTCTTGGTAATTAGCCACCAAATCCTCCGAAAGCAGAAGAGGAAAATGGCATGCTATGCATCGGTTGGCAACTGGATGACAGTACGCTCTCCTCTTCCAGTGATTAAATTATTCAGGAGTAGTAACAGTATTAGATTGAAGAAGGACTATGAATATAGTTTCTCAAAGCAAATTTTCTGTTTCCAAAGCCAAAATTTGAGGGAGAAGAAACAAGACGTTTACTATGACAGCCTGAGAGTTCTGGAATGGGATAAAGTTTGTGATTTGGTCTCCTCTTTTGCCGGTACTTCCTTAGGTCGTGAAGCCACTAAGGTTAGTGTTCTTGTTCTTCATTTGTTGCTTGTAATGGCCTTCAATGGTTTTTAATTCAATAAAACTGAACAATTGTATGAGAAATTGATAAATTGAATAATCCATTTTCATATTAGCATTACGTAGTGTTTGGAATAATTACATATATAATTCATTTCATTTGCAAATGAGTTTCTTTTATGTTTTGATGGACCATATAATTCATTTTAAATAGCTAGCTTTACTAGCTTGTAACCTTTTTAAGTTAGAGTTCGATTGTAAATTATGTCAATACTGGGAGTATTTGGTTCGAGCATAACCAATTCCACAGAACTAGAATGAATCTACATGAACATTTCATTTACGCCTAAGTAAATTAAGGATTTGTAAATGAATAATTTTATTCAATTCATTTGATACCAAACAAGCTCTTAGTTTGATGGATGGCATTGGCAGGCGCAATTATGGTCTTTGAATAAGAGCTACGAGGACAGTTTGAGACTTTTGCAAGAAACCAATGCGGCTTTGGAAATGCACAAGCATGGTGCTTGCCGCTTGGACTTTATTGGCATGGATCTTCAACTGGTCAGTGGCTTCCTATTTTATCCATTTGTTATGTTTAAAACGTATTCTTTTTTTCTCTCTTACATATATATATATATATATATATATATATGGACCACCTTGCATTCTCTGAAGTGGGTTCTTTTGTTTGTAACTTGAAAGGTGAAATATGCTATAAGTAATGCACAGAGGGGTCTGCCAGTCGGTGCAAATGAAGCTTTGGCTGTTACAACTATGCTAGAATTTTCCAGTTTTTTGAAGCTTAATCTTGAAGCTGCAATCAGGGAAGATGCTGATTGGTACAATCGCTTTATGCCTCTTTCCCAAATGGTAGTAAGGATTAGAGATTCTTTTTTCCATTTGTTTCCCTGAATTGATATGCTTTATTCACCTCTTGTTTCTTGTGTTTTTTTCCCTGAATATATATCACTTGCAGATATTAGAGATGGCTATAAATCGACCATTAGTTAGGATGATACGGCAAGTTGTTGATGAAGATGGCTCTGTCAAAGACTCTGCTGTTTGTTCCTTCTTCTACTCGAGTCTTTACTCACACTGACAAGCCTGCTGCACGTAGTTTTCCTTTTTAATTAAGAATGCTTTCATGTTTTGATAATCTCATTTTGAATTTTGTTTCATGGCTTAGAGTTCTGCACTGAAAAGATCACGTGATCAAGTTCGGATACTTGAAAAAAAGGTAAAAATCTATCTTTGCATTCATTTTTTCATCCCCTAAATTGTGTAGGCAATTTTATCCAAAAACTTCAAGTTTCACACCAATGTATAATAGAAAAGAGTCACCAATCAGAATCTTAAATTGACAATTATCTTTGCAGCCATTATTATGTTTTATTTTTTATTTTCTATTTTTTCAGTTGTCTCAGTTAATGGACAGCATAATTAGGAATGATATGAAGGAAGCATCCTTTCTGGTAAGATGAGCTCATAACTTTCTTTTTTTTTCTTTTTTCAGCACCTTTATTTTTTTTTTGTCCTAGATATTGTCATGGTATTTGTTCAGGAAGTGAGTAATGTCGACGGCAGATGGTGTATAAAATCAGGGACTAATCAGCTGACGAGTTTCAGGGGTCTTTTGTTGTCCAGGTGCGTTTTCACAGCATTCTTCAGTGTTTTGACATGAATATTTTGGTTGTTCATAAGTATTATGTGTGATGTGTGAGTGATGTTTGTTTATTGATCTGTGTGGATCCAAATGGAAATGGCAAATGCTCTCCCCCTCTCTTTTTTTTTTTTTTTTTTTTTTTTTTTTTTTTTTTAAAAAAAAAAAAAAGAAAAGAAAAATTACTGCCCGCTGTCACTGATCTTAGTCATTAACCAATGCATGCCACCAACCATGATGCTACTGTGATAGAAATGGCAATATCATCAAAGCTCAATACAGTGGGGCCAACATCCTGTTTACTAATGTTAACTCAACAGCAAAATAGCTAAATGCTTAATGGTATTTAAATTGTCAATTATACAGAGGAAGAGAATTGAAAAGTTCAAATCATTTTTTTTAACGCATACATCATAAAATCTGATAATTTCTGGCAATTTAAAGGTAAAAGACAAATCTAGACTGAGACTATTAATGACAACACAATTTAAAATTTGAATGATATATATATTGGTACTTCTTGTCAATAAACTATGATGTGTAATAGAAATGGAATCAATATTTTGTTTCTATTGACTGCAAGTTTTAGCCATTGAGAGTTTAAAATCTGTTTGACGAGTCTGAAGTTTTGCTAAATTAAGTACAGGAAAGCTGCCTACCTTTGCCCACATTATTCTTTTGCACCAATCAGAGCTTAGGCCATACAGGCTTAAAATTCTATTATTGAAAGATGATATTGGTGCTGTAGTGATTCAGGAAGGGGAAGCATTTTAGAACCACTCTCAGCAGTTCCTTTAAATGATGAATTGCAAAGAGCAAGAGCATCAGTGGCAAAAGCAGAAACGGATGTCCTACTGATGTTAACAGAAAAGGTTGCTGGCTATGTTTGGTGAAATTTATGTAGATTTTCTGTATTTTCCTGTCGTTATATGTTTTCATTTTGTTGTACTCTATGCAGATGCAAAAGGATCTTGATGACATTGAAAAAATATTGAACATTGTAATTCAACTCGATGTGGTAGGTGTCTACCAGTCTGCTATACATGTCTCCCTCTCTCAAAAACCAACAGGCACATGCTAAGTTTATCTATTCATTAAGGTTTTCAGAGTAAATGTTCTCTAATACTTAGAATTATCCTGTCTTCTTAATTGGCATATTCTAATTGATATATATATTTGGATGTGCTAATTTCTTTTATCGTAATTTTGTTTAGCTTCTACTGGGAGAAGCCTTCAATGTCACCTAAATTTAATGCTTATAATTGGTTAGGATATTGTGTACATATCATTTACGATAGTCATGTTTATGATTGATTTGAGTACTCGCTGAGGGTTACAGGCAATGGTGGTGGCATGGTGTTTAAAATATTAATCGGTATTTAAAATATTATCCATTATATATTATCTAAGTCATTTTGTTGCATCGGTTTGACAAATCATGCAGATAATTCATGATAGCTGGCAGTGTGTATCTGCACTGATAAGAGAGAGAGAGAGAGGGGGGGGGGGGGGAGCTCAATTGACCCCCCTCTTGAAAGTAAGATTAGATCCTTTATAATTTTTATTTTATATTTAGCCCTGGAAAATTTTCTTTTCTAGATCCGCCACTAATAACAGGGTCATTTTCATTTGAGTCAATTTGCTACTATGCGTACACCCAGAAAATATAGCTCCTGATGCAAGTCTTGGCAAAAGGTGCTTTAAAGCAGATAGTGTAATTGCATTTTCGGATAAAAATTTGTAGTTGTAATGCCTTTGCTCCCATTAAATTAACTTCATATTTTGGTGATTTATTTCTTATACTGACTTTCATATATAGATCAATGCCCGAGCAACTTATAGTCTTTCATTTGGAGGTGCATGTCCTGATTTGTATTTCCCAGAGGACGTTGATGGATCTTTCCCTGTTGCAGCTTCAGAGAAGCAAGCTTCAAAGGCCTCATGCCCCTTGAGGAGAGAATGGATATTGTATATGCCTAAAGCTCATCACCCTTTATTACTTCAGCAGCACAGACAAAATCTGAAGAAGGCGCGGAAGGCTGTCAGTGATGCTTCCGCTGTAAGAATTACACCAGGCTAACAAGCTTGAGTTGTGAGTTTGTTTTCATTCGGTTAATCACAAAAAAGTCTTCACCAAAAATTCAGTTATGCTGTAGTCTTTATTTTGACCTATACTCCGGTTATAGGGTGCAATTGCAGCCAGTTTATAAAACTCATCTAATCATATGTAAAATATGCTTTTAATATGGTCATTATGGAAGGACATATCAACAGAAAGATAGGCCTATTGATGGTAGGCCACCAAATTTGTCAAGCTTTTTGTAAGTAAATTTTACTTGTAACATAATCAAATGGGTTTAGATGCCATTTCCAAAGTACAGACCATAATTGCAAATTGAGCAAAAGTTCAAGACTTTTTGAGTAATCAAACTATTTTCTTTCCTTGTTGAGGTTCCAGGAGTCAAAAAATTTTTCTAATGTCTGTTGGCATTCATTTTATCTTTTGTCTATTTCCTGTTATTTTCGGCATTAGGAAATCAAGAGAAAATTCCAAGGAAACAATGGTGCATGGAAAGGAGAAACAGATATCGAGCTTTCATCCCTAGAAATGAAGGTATGTTATTGATTGGTTATAAGATTATCTGTTGTTTGTTGCTTTTGTGCTTCTTAAAGTTGTTACAACATTTTTTAGGCGAATTATTACAGTTTGTTTGATTCCAAGGCAATCTTATTCATGGCTGCCAGGTGTCTGCACTGGAACAAGCTCATCCGGTTCCAGTTGATATTTTTATTGCTCAGACGACAAGGGTCCTAATTATAACTGGCCCCAATACTGGGGGAAAAACCATTTGCTTAAAGACAGTTGGATTGGCTGCTATGATGGCAAAATCAGGTTGATTAAATTTCATTGATTCTTTCAGTTATATTTTCGCGCCAATCTGTGGAACCATTGTATATGGAAATCTGATGCAATTTTATCTCTGGTGGTTAATGATAAAAACGAATGACTGTATATGGGAAGAAGTTACTATTTGCATTAGTATAAGCAGTGGAAGAAAAGTTGAAGTCAGTCAAAATTCTTGATTTGTTAGTTTTTATTCATTGACTTTTTTTTTTTTAAAAGATAATAAAGAAAAGAGAATTATAGATCTTTCTGTTATCTTATGGCCTTCTACAATTCTGTTCAATTTTGTAGGTCTTCATGTTTTGTCTTCGGAATCTGTACAACTTGCATGGTTTGATTATATTTTAGCTGATATTGGTGATGAACAGTCCTTGTCCCAGTCTTTGTCTACATTCTCTGGCCATTTAAAACAAATAAGTGTAAGTGTAGCTTTATTTTTTGGCTTCTTTGGGCTTTCATTTTAAGGTTTGCTATCACAAAGTGCTTAGCTTGCTTGGACTCCTTTTTTTATTTTTTTTAATTTTTATTTATTTATTTATTTTTTGTGCAAACGGTGAATGTTTATTCCAGTGTTTACTTTGATTGTGGACTTCTTTGATGCATTATAAGTTAACACGGTTACCCTTAGATTTTCCAAATTGATCAGTAGTGTTGATGAAAATTATTAACATTTGAGATTGTCAAAAGTCATGCTTTATTTTGATGTTATAGCACTGATGATAGTTTATCAAGTTCACAAGATTTCAAATTGTCTAGAAGATGTCTTCTATACGCATTTTGTGCATCTGCAGGCTTTCTTATTTTTCATTTTTATGCTTTCTATTGGGAGGAGAATTATGAAATTTACTTGATTCATCATGCAGGACATTCGATCTCAGTCGACAAATCGGTCACTGGTGCTACTGGATGAAGTTTGTTCCAAAACTTTTAATTTCTTTTTTTTTTTTTTAAATTTTTTGTGGGTGATACTAATCTTATTTGATATTGTTACTGTTATCACAGTTCAAATACATTTTTATGATATGACTATGATGATAACAGCATAATCCAACTACTCATAGGGTTGGGAGTCAAATAATAATGCAAACAGCACATTAATGGTACCTCTTGCATATTTTAGGTTGGTGCTGGGACAAATCCACTTGAAGGAGCTGCATTGGGGATGTCACTGCTTGAATCATTTGCTGATAGTGGTGCTTTGTTGACAATCGCTACAACACATCATGGGGAACTTAAATCCCTCAAATACAGGCATGTGGTAAAGTAGTAAAGATGTAATAGTTATGCTGGGAATGTTATGCCTCAATCTGCTGATATGTCTAGTTCAGAGAGAAATATAGTCCCAACCAATTAAAGCTACAAGTGAATAAAGTTAGTTTGAGCCATAATTATGCATCAATATGTGATTCAGGCGTTGACACATAACAGAGACTTGATTGCCAGCTCTCTGTTCATCGTTTCACATTTAAAATTTTTGCTTCTTTGACAGTAATGGTGCCTTTGAAAATGCTTGTATGGAGTTTGATGAAGTGAATTTAAAGCCAACTTACAAGATTCTCTGGGGAGTACCAGGTTTGCCCTCTTTCTTGCATGATCATTTACATTTTTTTTTGGGTCTACGACTGGATTTATGAAATTATGTTTGAGTTTATAGAAGCTGTTCCTCAAGCACGTGATTTGTTTTCATTCTTCATTGTGCTAATCTGGGTTTCACTGTTAAGGAAACAAAGAAAAGTTGGTGAGTATTAGGAACAGAACTCTCATCCGATCTCTCAAACAGTTGTGAAATTGCCAGAGTCTCATCTACCCATCTCCTGAGCAATTAAATAGAGAAAGTTAATGATTGAAACTGAAAACATTTGGCACTAACTCTCACATTCCATTTAACTGATATGGCGGACCTAATCTGAGCAAAGTTGCATTCCAAAGTTAGGGGCGACTATGGCTGCATTGTCTTCTGCATAATATAGCTGATATATTGGCACTATTTGTCATTCAAATATCACCAAGCGTATCTGAATCATGCAACCCCTGCTAATATTTCTTGAAATGTGTGAAATGCTTGAGAATTGGACTTTGAATTACTGATTGTATTACTGATTCTTTCAAATAGTTTAATGCCTGAAGTTATGATTATCTTGGGCATAAATCTGGAGTCCTAACTTTCTTCTATTGTTATAAACGGGAGTCTATCATGTGGTCATTTGGAAATAGAGGCAGGAAAACTTTGATAGTTTCAATATGGAGGTGAAATTTAGAGAAGGAAGCCACCATGATGCATTGGATAGCCATAAGGTGGTACTTGAACACTAATGGAAGTATTCAGTGAGTTATTGTAGAGAGGAAAAGCTAGCATTCTTTGTTTGCTTATCAGAGAGAGTCTAGAGAGGAAAAGACATTTCTTTTGTTTGCAGTAAACATGACTTGCAAAAGGTTATAAGTGGTGATGATGTAGTATAATATTGTGAGCTTGCAAGTAGTAATTTGGATAAGTAGCCTGTTATTGATATAAATTGCTCATCCCTCTTCCTTATTTCTTTCTTAAGATAAATATTGATTAGTCGTCTTTTCATTTATTGGCATTTCAGTGTGCATTTTGATATGAAGGGTGTGTATTGGAGAGAGTGGGAGGGAGGGATTTGAGGGGGTGGTGCACCAATTTGATTTGAACTATTCAGAAACATGACCAGTTTCGTACTCTTGACACGTGCTTGCCTCTAATTTTAAGCAGTTCAGAGTGGTTTTTGCATCTGAATTAGGGTGGACAAATTTCGGTAATTACCGATTTACCGAGCTGAACCGAGGTTATTCAGTAAAAATGGTTCGGTAAATTGGTAAATCGGTAAATGGCAAATGGTCAGTAAATTTTTTAGACAAAATTCGGTGACAGTAAATGGCTCGGAAAAGTACTCAAAAAATTCAGAATTCTCCAATTACCAATTTATTCAAAATGTCATCATTTTAATTTTTTTTTATGTGGTAAGTCATTTGGTAAATGGTAAAAATCCATTGGTAAACAGTAAATACTCATTTGGTAAATTGATAAATGCAAATTCGGTAAACGGTTAACCGGACCGACCAAATATCCACGCTTAATCTAAAGTAATACTACGTTGGTTTATGTTAGAAACTGATTTTTCTCATAAAATGTCATACCAGTGTTGCCTCATCCACCTAAAAATGTAGTATAAAATATTTGATTGATTTTCTGGTTTTTCCAGTTTTTCCTACATTAGCATTAGTTCATATCTAAATTAATGCAACTCTTTCTATAGGTCGTTCAAATGCCATCAATATATCTGAAAAATTGGGACTACCAGGGATAGTTATCAGCAATGCTCGAGAGCTATATGGTACTGCTAGTGCAGAGATTAATGAGGTGACAAGCTTCATATATGTATTATATATATTATATGTGTGTATATATATATATATATATATCACTAAGTTTGAAATTGATTTCCAGTTTATGGTGTACCCTACTTGCTTCGTATTATTTTGTTGGGGTGTTGTCATTTTCAACATACAATCACTTTATTAGATAATTATTTCATTGCTCCCTTCACTTGTTGACTATAATCCTCATTATCTTACAGGTTATAATTGATATGGAAAGGTTCAAGCAAGATTTTCAAGAGCTTTTACACGAGGCACAACATCATTTGATGTGAGAATCTATGGCTTAATATCTGTTGAGAATTGTTCTTGTAATGTCAATTAGGGTGTACCTTTATCTAAAAATTTGGAATAAACAATCATGACAATAATTATATTCATAATAGCCAATATATGAAACTTTTCTCGTGTTTCTCTTTCACCTTTTTATGTCTAATTTTTAGTTCATAAAAAATACATAAATATTAATTAATGTGAGATTTTTTGGCCCCCCAGACCTTCCATCCTGGGTCCATCCCTGCACAAAATCCATGTATCTGATCCAATTTAAATTGCGCTGGAGAGCCATGATTTATATATAAGTTTTCTGCCATGTTCTATTTATTTTTCTCGGTAAAGATCAATAAAAACAATCAACTTTTCAATTCAATTTTTTCTTTAACCCTAGGTTGAGCTTTTTTTTTTTTTTTTTCCTCTTCACAGCAACTCGAATATTTTGGCAGAAATATATTTTACAACATGGAATCTTGCTTTGAACAGTGTTACGCATCTGTAAGAGTAGCAGATATAAATCTCTAAGCATGTGGATGCTCATCGAGTCTGTTTCTGTTGTTTAATAGGCTCTCAAGAAACCTTCATGAAAAGTTACTGCAGTCCAGAAAGAAGATCATGGAGCATGGTTCTAGTCAAAGATTCAGGAAGATGCAAGAAATATCTGAGGCTGCTGCAATGGCTCGCTCTATCCTTCACAGGAAAGCACGGCAGCTTCGTGCACGCTTAACAAAACCTTCTCAGCCCCCTACAGCCAGTAAAAGACAACATTTGGCAATTGACCAACATACTACAGAAGATAAGAATGAACATACTGCAGCAAGTGGACATTCATCTGCAGTTGAAATCAGAAAACACTCGCTATCAGGTAATATTAAACTTTGATTACATTTACTTCTGTCAGTTACAATGTTCAGTTAGGATCTAAATACTTGTTTGGAAAAATTGTCATGTGAAAGCTCTTGCTGCTAGTATCATGCTACCTTTATTTTTATCAAGGCGAAAAGGTTTATGAATTTTAATATACTCTTCCCTATTCACTGCAGTGAGGAGGACTAAGCTTCCTCAGGTTG
The DNA here is from genome assembly GCF_041381405.1 of Jatropha curcas. Lineage (NCBI taxonomy): Eukaryota > Viridiplantae > Streptophyta > Magnoliopsida > Malpighiales > Euphorbiaceae > Jatropha > Jatropha curcas. The sequence continues at coordinate 17,455,246 of NC_143155.1, forward strand.
GTGATACAGTGCAAGTTTTATCGCTAGGCAGGAAAGCAACAGTTTTAAAGGTGGATAAATCTAAAGAAGAAATAGTAGTTCAAGCTGGCAGCATGAAGTTGAAATTGAAATTAATGGATATTAACACTTGAATGGTAAGAAATAAGCTTGCATGCATAAACACTTGGATCCATGCATTTCTGTCTAGTTCATTAATTACCATTAGGCTGCTTGGATTGAGGGATAAATTTTGGGTGCAGGATATATGTCCAGGATTTGGAGTTGGCTGTTTTCTGAAAATGTCAAAGATATTTCACTAGAGTCATTTCCAAGAAACATTAGCTTTGAAGGGTCAAGGTAACTATAATAAAAAATTTGAATTCTGCATTTCTCTGTGTTTTTGTTTGTCTGGATGCTATATTTGTCTGGATGCTATACGTGGAATACAAAGTCATCTTTAGATAGTTATTTTGGTGTATGACATGCTAAGAATTAGAAGAAGGGGTAAATATTTTGTAGAAATTAAAGGAAAGAATATGTTTTATTTCTTTCAATTGTATTATATTTTTCAACTTCTACTCCACTATATATATACAAAAAATTGTTCCAATATAGGAAGTAATCTAAATAGGAATAAACCTAAACTACGAAACACAATCTTTACACTAATTAAGAATAAACCTAAACTAGGAAACACAATCTTTACACTAATTAGGAATAAACCTAAACTAGGAAACATAATATTTACTTTAATCATAAAGATTTCAACACTCTCCCTCAAGTTGGTGCATAAATATTACTCATGCCCAACTAGCAAACTAAAGGATGAAACAACTTACTATGCAAACCCTTTGTGAAAACATCAGCTAGTTGCTCTTTTGTAGCTATATAGGAGACACTTATAAAACCTTCAACTATCTTCTCTTTTATAAAGTGACGATCAATCTCTATGTGCTTAGTTCGATCATGCTAGACTGGAATGTTCATAATACTGATGGCTACTTTACTATCACAAAATAATGATATATTTGTTGTTTCAACCAACTTTAACTCTTTCATTAATCTGCGCAACCATAGAAGTTCACAGATTCTCTGTGCCATAGCTCTATATTCAGCTTCTGCACTGGACCTTGCAACAACAGCCTGCTTCTTGCTTCTCCATGTGACCAGGTTTCCTCCAACAAAAACACAATAACCTGAGGTTGCTCTCCTGTCATCAAGGGAATCGGCCCAATCCGCATCTATATAGCCTGTTATTGTTAAATGGCCATGTTTAGAAAATAAAAGTCCTCTACTTGGAGCTGATTTTAAATATCTTAGAATCCGATGCACTACTTCTAAGTGAGACTCAGGAGGGTCATGCATGTACTGACTCACTAAAATTACAGCATAGGCAATATCTGGTTTAGTATGGGCAAGGTAAATCAATCTCCTGATCAGTCTCTGATACCTGCCAACATCAACTGAACTTTCCACTCCAGCTTGAAGCTTATGATTGGCTTCAATAGGTGATTCTGCAGGTTTTCATCCCAACATACCAGTTTCTTTAAGGAGATCAAGGATGTACTTATAAAAATCCCTTTTTCTGACCTAGCAACTTCTATCCCAAGGAAATATCTCAACTTTCCCAAATCCTTAATCTCAAACTCCCTAGCTAACAAATTTCTTAAGTGAGTCATTTCTTCTTTATTATTTCCCGTCATCACTATATCATCAACATAAACAATAAGCAATGTGATCTTACCTTCATGATGTTTAATGAACAAAGTATGATCAGCATCGCTCTGAATATACCCAAAAGAAAGCATAGCTTTACTAAACATTTCGAACCATGCTCTTGGTGATTGTTTCAACTCATATAATGACTTCCTCAGCTTGCAAACTTTTCCTCTGGTTTTGTCACCATCAAATCCAGGAGGAATCTCCATATACACCTCTTCTTTCAAATCAGCATGTAGAAAAGCATTTTTAACATCAAATTGATATAACTCCTAGTCAAGATTGACCGTACAAGACAACAAAATTCTGATTGTGTTCATCTTGGCTACAGGGGCAAATGGTTCCTGATAATTAACCCCATAGGTCTGACTGAATCCTCTGGCTACCAATCTACCCTTGTACCTCTCAATTGAATCATCTGCCTTATGTTTAACTGTGAACGCCCATTTACATCCAACTGGCTTCTTTCCTGGTGGAGGAGTTACAAGATCCCATGTCTCGTATTTTGCCAAAGTTCTCATCTCCTCAACCATTGCAGCCTTCCATTTTGAGTCCTGTAATGCCTCTTGCCAATCCTGCGGTATAGAAACAGAAGAAACAGACAAAACAAAGGCTCTATAGGAAGGGGACAGAGCATTATAGGAGATAAAATGGGAGATGGGATGTTTAGTGCATGTTCTAACTCATTTTCTAAGAGCAATAAGAATATCAAGGTCACTGTCAGAAGGACTGGAATCAAGATTAGGATGTCACTGTCAGAAGGACTGGAATCAAGATTAGGATCAGAATCAACAGGAATTAAAGAAGACTCACCAAGTTCTTATTCTTCTATATCTTCAGGGACTGAAATTGGAGAGGACGGTTGATCAGAGGTCTCATGCTCCATGGTTGTATATGTATTAGTCTGCCGTGTGTAGGTTTTCAAATCAGGTCTATCCAATCTTCCTAGAGATTTGGGTGGTTGCTCTCTCTTACTATCTATGTCTACTGATAGTGTTAATTTTTATAGTATTTTTATTGTAATTTTACTAAGATTTCTAGTATTTTTAATTTATTTAAATTAGTTTTTATATAATATTGTATGTTTTTTTACTTAAAAGCTTCCTTGAAACACAACTCACTTGATCTTGAGAAAATTTGTAGAGTTTTGCAAGAAAAGGACAAAAATGAGGCAAAATATAATTTAGCATGCCCAGCCCGTGCTAATCAGCACGCCGGTGCTAGGAGTAAGGAAAAACAAGCAAAGAGTCAGAGGCGCGCACGCCCCAGCCCATGCTGAGCCGCACGCCCGTGCCACAATTTCCCTAGACCTCCAGAGGCGCGCACGCCCCAGCCCGTGCTAAGGCGCACGCTCGTGCCCGCATTGAAGATACAATCCTGGGCCGTGCCGTGGAAGCACGCCCGTGCTACAATTGCGCTCAGACTTGCAGAGCCTAGCACGCCCAAGCCGTGCTATGGCGCACGGCCGTGCCAAAAGAACCTCCTTAAGCGTGCTAGACAGCACGGCCCGTGCTGAAACCTCCTGGCACGCCCTAGACCATGCCACTCAGCACGCCCGTGCCAAGCAAGGGATCCTGAATTGAGTCAAAAGTTGCCAATTGATTCCTGCCATTTTCATAGCTCACTTTGGATACTTTCTTCACATACCAGTCAAGCTTCAAACATATGCACATGGAAAGCCATAATTGAGAGAAATTTATGGCTTGATTTAGAGCTTTTCCACCTAACAAAGTTGGACTTTATTCATTAAAGCTTGTGGATTGCTCCCCCAAGAAGTCTATATAAAGAGGAGAAGAAGCCATTCCAAAAAGACTACTACACTACACTCCACTTCACTCCACTTCACTCCATATCTCTTATCCCATCTCTCTTGTCCATCTCTTATAAATCTCTCTTATCTTTTCATAGCTTTGTATATAGTTTCATTTTCTTTAGAAGTTAAGTATTCAAGAGTTGTGCAAAGGTTCAAGGAAGCCATCCAAACCAATTGTCACTAGTTCTTATTTCTAAACTCTTAATCTTGTTTATTTCTTTCATTATTCTTATTGATTATGAAATACTTATCAAGTATTATTGAGTTTTATTTAAGTACTATGTCTAACTAAATTCTTATACTAGATGTTTGATGTAGCTTAATCTCTTTTCCAATTTATGCTATTAGATTTATTTTTCCTTATTCAAGTTATGATTTATTGATAAACTTAATGCTTCCAGGTAGAGGTTTCCCCTGGATTGATTTATTTCAATCATCACTATTGGAAGAAGGATTTCCCACGAGGATTATGTACCAAGTATCAAAATTGTGTTATCTTGTTATTATTTAGACTATAAATGAGAGATTTGATTCACAAATGTAAATAAATTAATAAACTAAAATCAAGTAAGCAGGATTTGATTAAAAGGAATCAAGGAATTGAAACTACTAGGGGTTTTGATTTCATTTAATTCTATCCAATTTATTTTATTAGTTTATTAATCAATTTAATTATTCAAGTAGGGGAAATAACTCTTAAATCACTAACAAGCTCTTCCGATGTATTGCTAGCTATTTTAATTCCATTTAATTACCTATCTTCCAATAGCACAATCAAATATGAATTAAATCACTAAGTTATGTAGTTATTTATGAATTCATAATTTAGCGTTGATAAATCATGAAAACCCCCAATGAGTCAAATCATATAGCTTCCGCATCAAGTTATTATTCTCATGTGTTTTATTAACCTTTTCATATCAAAAATCCTTCTTCCGATAGTGATGATTGAAATAAATCAATCCAGGGGAAACCTGAAGCATTAAGTTTATCAATAAATCATAACTTGAATAAGGAAAAATAAATCTAATAGCATAAATTGGAAACGAGATTAAGCTACATCAAACCCCTAGTATAAGAATTTAGTTAGACATGACACTTAAATAAAACTCAATAATGCTTGATAAGTATTTCATGATCAATAAGAACAATGAAAGAAATAAACAAGATTAAGAGTTTAGAAAGAAGAACTAGTAACAATTGGCTTGGATGGGTTCCTTGAACCTTTACACAACTCTTGAATACTTAACTTCTAAATAAAACTATATACAAAGCTATAAGATATGAGAGATGGGAGAAGAGATATGGAGTGAAGTGGAGTGTAGTGTAGTAGTGTAATACAAAAAATTGTGTCTAGTAGTGGCTTCTTCTCTTCTTTATATAGACTCCTTGGGGGAGCAATCCACATGTTTTAATGAATAAAGTCCAACTTTGTTAGGTGGAAAAGCTCTAAATCAAGCCATAAATTCCTCTCAATTATGGCTTTCCATGTGCATATGTTTAAAGCTTGATTGGCATGTGAAGAAAGTGTCCAAGGTGAGCTGTGAAAATGGTAAGAATTAGTGGGCAACTTTTGACTCAATTCAGGATTCCTTGCTTGGCACGGGCATGCTGAATGGCACGGTCTGGGGCGTGCCAGGCTTTGGAAGTCTGGAGGTTTCAGCACGGGCCGTGCTGTCTAGCACGCTTGAGGAGGGTCTATTGGCACGGCCATGCGCCATAGCACGGTCTGGGGCGTGCTAGGTTCTGGAAGTCCAGGGCGATTGCGGCACGGGCGTGCGGCTCAGCATGGGCTGGGGTGTGCGCGCCTCTGACTTTTTGCTTGTTTTGCCTTGCTCTTAGCACGGGCATGCTGATTGGCACGGGCTAGCCGTGCTAATTTAATTTTTGCCTTATTTTTGTTCTTTTCTTGCAAAACCCTAAAAATTTTTTCAAGATCAAGTGAGTTGTGTTCCAAGAAAGTTTTTAAGTTAAAACATAACAATATTACATTGAAACTAATTTAAATAAATTAAAAATACTAGAAATCTTAGTAAAAATTACAATAAAAAATGCTATAAAAATTAACACTATCAAAATTCCCCAAACTTAAACTATTGCTTGTCCTCAAGCAATAAAACTTAAAATGCTAGTTTAAAATGTTTTGGAATAATTATTCACAAATTTAATAAATATCCAAATTATTAACATAAGAATAAATTATGTGTTTCTTATGTCAATTATTTTCTAGCCAAAATTAAATTTTTAATAGAACATATTCTCTTAATAAAACATATGTTAACAAGATTTTTATCATCAACATTTATTTAATTTTATGATAATTAGAATATGAATTTACAAAAATAATTTTAACCTTTAAATAGAATATAAGTGTAACACTCCCATAAGCAATATTAGTCATCTCTCCTCCACAATTGAAATGCATACAATTTTGAAAGATCAGAAGGTCTTTATTTAGGTTGTAATGGGGTTTTAGGGATAAAGTTTTGGTTAAAGAGGAAAAAGCAATGTGATAAAGAAAAATGCAACAAATGTTTCATATTAGGATTTTGTATTTATATTAAAATCAATTTGTATTTGTAAAGGGAGATTGAGCTGACTTACATTTTTAGAGGTAATATTTTGGCAATGTCTCTTCATAATATTTTTGATAATTTCTTCCTTGCTAAAGTTTCCCAAACTTGAATTTTTGACCGATTTCTTTTCTTGCGGGGTATTTTTCTTTTCCTCTTTTGCTAGTATTAATAGAGCTTTCTCCCTTTGTTGTTATGTTTTTAATAAAAATCAAATCCGTCAATTACACATTATTGCATTTAGGATGGAAAATTAATTTGGTTTGATGGCTAGGTTCAATTAAGATGAACAATAAAATTTTTGATATAGACTTCAAAGTGGTTGCAAGGGTCATACTTTCTTAGGTGGTCAAAGCTAGATATGAGGTTTTGCAAAGAATGCCTAAATCATTTCTTTCTAATTTGTAAGCACAAATTTGTTTTGAAGAGAATTCTAATTTGTTCTAGGAGTGTTAAGGTTAAATAAGTTTTTATGAAAAACATACCTATTTATCATAAAATTTTAACAAAGTTAATGTTTATAATCTTAGAAACAAATAGTTAAATCAAAGAAATATGTTAAGTTAAAAATTTGAATTTTGGTTAAAAGTAATTAACTTTAGAAAAACAATTAATTTAATTAAAGGCTAATGAATTGAAGATAAATTTTAAATTTGATCACAATTATTCCAACCTTATTTTATTTACTAAAATAAAACAAAATCATGAGAATTTTATAGTTTAGATAAAATAAAATGTGCTCCCCCAACTTAATTGAGCACATTGTCCTCAATGAGCTATATGCATTTCCCCAAACTTATGAAATTATGGATACGTCAATAAAAGAATAAGAAGTGGAGAAAAATACCATCATTGATTGGAGACAATATAAGAAAGTCGGGCGGTGAAGTTTATCCAAGCTATAAAGTTAGAAACATACTAAAAAGAAATCCAAAGTATTGAAACTGAAATCCAAAGTATTTAAACAAAAACAAAAGTGAAATGTTCAACACACACAAAAATAGAAAGATTAACCAAAAATAACGCGAAGTCCATCAAGCTCTGGTGGTGGAGGTGGAGGAGGCTGCAGTAATTGAAGTATAGTCTGAAGTTGACCCTGCACAGTGTAAAGACGGGAGTCGAGGCTGCCCTGCGTGATCTTAATCGACTGGAATCGGTCAGCAATCATCGATTCCATGCCAGTAAGCCGAGTGTCAAACACGACCATGCGGGATAACATTCGGGCAAGCACCTCATCATTGGACACGGTGGAGGCTCCCTAAAATGAAGGTCTAGCTTCGGAAGTACCTGAACCAGAAGAAACACCAAAACTAGGGAAAGGAGGTGGAGTATCATTCTTTGTGTTAGCGCCACCAGCATCCTGATGTTCCTCATCATCTTGGGTACCCATCAAACGGTAGGAGTCTCTGACCTTTTCAACTATTTTCATGTGAATCGTCAGATCTATATCTAACCCGGTCCCTCTCCCTCCGCCAATACTGTCATAAATTGGCCTAGCAGGATTCCACACCCTTAAATAGGTGGCAATGCGTGTGACAAAACTACCTATCATGATGGCCCCCTTATCCGCCCTTGCCACTCGAGCCCATTTTTGACACAACCAATAACCGACATTTAGCAAGATTCCTTGGTTAATGGCCCATAGAAAATAAAGTTCATTGCGTCCCAAAACTCCATCACTCTCATTTCTACCAAAGATTGTATTGACTAGAAATTTATGTATATATCTCAAAGCAGGATTTTTCAATTTAGATGCCTTAGAGACCCTAGGATTATAATTGCGTTCGCCTGTCAAATCATTCCACCTACTGTAATCCAAATAATCCACAGGGACTTGTGTAATTGCATTTTCGGTGGGAAAACCAAAAATGTGACTTACTTCATTGATTGAAAGTTCAAAATCTCTGCCAAGTAATCTAAATTGAATCTTATCCGGATAACTTCCAGTTGGGAATTTAATAATTGAGGAATATGAACTTAAAAATTCTAAGGTTAAATGAGCATACACAGGATCTTTCATCTCGATAAAATTTCCCCACCCCACACGCCTAAGTGGTTCTATCACAGCATCCCTAAGCCCAACCTGTGATAATGCATTCTCATCTATAAATCTATTTGGTAAAATAGGACGTGATGAGAGTTTATTATACCTTTCAAGTTGCTCGGGGGAACCCGTCTCAAATGGAGGTAGTGGTGGACTGTCAGATGGTGGAGAGGCAGTGGAAGAGCGTTTTGTGGAGCGGCGTCCAGCTTCTACGGATGAAGCGGGCCTGCTGCGTTTGTACCTTGGACGCATGATGATGATAAATATTGAGAAAAAAATGGAGTGTGGATGCTTTGGTGTGAAAGAAAATGAGAGAAGATGAGAGAAAATGAGAGAAAAGAGGCTGGCGGCTAGGCGTGCGTTTTAGAATGAAACAGGATTAGGGCGTGCTATTTAAATAGGGTGTCGTGGCACGGCCGTGCGGATTAGCACGGTCAGGGGTTCTGTTCTTCCTGATCTTCTTTGCATAAAAACCTGAGGTATTCTTCAGAAAAATTTAATAATTAGAAACAAATGAATAAGTAAATAAATGTCTAAATTAATAACAGGATAATTCGTATTGATATTGGTATTGCCAATCCCCGGCAACGGCGCCAAAAACTTGACAGCTTATTTCGCAAGTGTACGAATCGCCACAAGTAATATATGATGAGTAAAGTATCGTTCCCACGAGGATTGTGTACCAAGTAGCAAAATTGTGTTATCTTGTTATTATTTAGACTATAAATGAGAGATTTGATTCACAAATGTAAATAAATTAATAAACTAAAATCAAGTAAGCAGAATTTGATTAAAAGGAATCAAGGAATTGAAACTACTAGGGGTTTTGATTTCACTTAATTCTATCCAATTTATTTTATTAGTTCATTAATCAATTTAATTATTCAAGTAGGGGAAACAACTCTTAAATCACTAATAAGCTCTTCCGATGTATTGCTAGCTATTTTAATTCCATTTAATTACCTATCTTCCAATAGCACAATCAAATATGAATTAAATCATTAAGTTATGTAGTTGTTTATGAATTCATAATTTAGGGTTGATAAATCATGAAAACCCCCCATGAGTCAAACCATATAGCTTCCACATCAAGTTATTATTCTCATGTGTCTTATTAACCTTTTCATATCAAAAATCTTTCTTCCGATAGTGATGATTGAAATAAATCGATCCAGGGGAAACCTCTGCCTGGAAGCATTAAGTTTATCAATAAATCATAACTTGAATAAGGAAAAATAAATCTAATAGCATAAATTGGAACAAAGATTAAGCTACATCAAATCCCTAGTATAAGAATTTAGTTAGACATGACACTTAAATAAAACTCAATAATGCTTGATAAGTATTTCATGATCATTAAGAATAATGAAAGAAATAAACAAGATTAAGAGTTTAGAAATAAGAACTAGTAACAATTGGCTTGGATGGGTTCCTTGAACCTTTGCACAACTCTTGAATACTTAACTTCTAAATAAAACTATATACAAAGCTATAAGATATGAGAGATGGGAGAAGAGATATGGAGTGGAGTGTAGTGTAGTAGTGTAATAAAAAAAATTGTGTCTAGTAGTGGCTTCTTCTCTGCTTTATGTAGACTCCTTGGGGGAGCAATCCACATGTGTTAATGAATAAAGTCCAACTTTGTTAGGTGGAAAAGCTCTAAATCAAGCCATAAATTCCTCTCAATTATGGCTTTCCATGTGCATATGTTTAAAGCTTGATTGGCATGTGAAGAAAGTGTCCAAGGTGAGCTGTGAAAATGGTAGGAATTAGTTGGCAACTTTTAACTCAATTCAGGATTCCTTGCTTGGCACGGGCATGCTGAATGGCACGGTCTGGGGCGTGCCAGGCTCTGGAAGTCTGGAGGTTTCAGCACGGGCCATGCTGTCTAGCACGCTTGAGGAGGGTCTATTGGCACGGTCGTGCGCCATAGCACGGTCTAGGGCGTGCTAGGTTCTGGAAGTCCAGGGCGATTGCGGCACGGGCGTGCGGCTCAGCATGGGCTGGGGCGTGCGCGCCTCTGACTTTTTGCTTGTTTTGCCTTGCTCTTAGCACGGGCGTGCTGATTGGCACGGGCTGGCCGTGCTAATTTAATTTTTGCCTTATTTTTGTCCTTTTCTTGCAAAACCCTACAAATTTTCTCAAGATCAAGTGAATTGTGTTACAAGGAAGCTTTTAAGTTAAAACATTACAATATTACATAGAAACTAATTTAAATAAATTAAAAATACTAGAAATCTTAGTCAAAAATATTATAAAAATTAACACTATCAAAATCAAATCCCATAAGCGCTTTTGCAAGAAAAGGACAAAAATGAGGCAAAATATAATTTAGCACGCCCAGCCCGTGCTAATCAGCATGCCCGTGCTAGGAGTAAGGCAAAACAAGCAAAGAGTCAGAGGCGCGCACGCTCCAGCCGGTGCCCGCCCCAGCCTGTGCTAAGGCGCACGCCCGTGCCCGCATGGAAGATACAATCCTGGGCCGTGCCGCGGAAGCACGCCCGTGCTACAATTGCGCTCAGACTTGCAAAGCCTAGCACGCCCAGGCCGTGCTATGGCGCACAACCGTGCCAAAAGAACCTTCTCAAGCGTGCTAGACAGCACGGCCCGTGCTGAAACCTCCAGACTTCCAGAGCCTGGCATGCCCCAGACCGTGCCACTAAGCACGCCCGTGCCAAGCAAGGGATCCTGAATTGAGTCAAAAGTTGCCAACTAATTCTTGCCATTTTCACAGCTTACTTTAGATACTTTCTTCACATACCAGTCAAGCTTCAAACATATGTACATGGAAAGCCATAATTGAGAGAAATTTATGGCTTGATTTAGAGCTTTTCCACCTAACAAAGTTGGACTTTATTCATTAAAGCATGTGGATTGCTCCCCCAAGAAGTCTATATAAAGAGGAGAAGAAGCCACTCCAAAAAGACTACTACACTCCATATCTCTTATCCCATCTCTCTTGTAAATCTCTCATAGCTTTGTATATAGTTTCATTTTCTTTAGAAGTTAAGTATTCAAGAGTTGTTCAAAGGTTCAAGGAAGCCATCCAAACCAATTGTCACTAGTTCTTATTTCTAAACTTTTAATCTTGTTTATTTCTTTCATTATTCTTATTGATTATGAAATACTTATCAAGTATTATTGAGTTTTATTTAAGTACTATGTCTAACTAAACTCTTATACTAGGGGTTTGATGTAGCTTAATCTCTTTTTCCAATTAATGTTATTAGATTTATTTTTCCTTATTCAAGTTATGATTTATTGATAAACTTAATGCTTCCAGGCAGAGGTTTCCCCCTGGATTGATTTATTTTATTTATCACTATCGGAAGAAGGATTTTTGATACGAAAAGGTTAATAAATCACATGAAAATAATAACTTGATGCGGAAGCTATATGGTTTGACTCATGGGGGGTTTTCATGATTTATCAACCTTAAATTATGAATTCATAAACAACTACAAAATTTAATGATTTAATTCATATTTGATTGTGCTACTGGAAGATAGGTAATTAAATGGAATTAAAATAGCTAGCATTACATCGGAAGAGCTTGTTAGTGATTTTAGAGTTGTTTCCCCTACTTAAATAATTAAATTGATTAATGAACTAATTAAATAAATTGGATAGAATTAAATGAAATCAAAACCCCTAGTAGTTTCAATTCCTTGATTTCTTTAATCAAATTTTGTTTACTTGACTTTTGTTTATTTTACTTATTGAATTTAAATTCTTGAATCAATTCCCTCATTTATCGTTTAAATAATAATAGGATAACACAATTTTGGTACTTAGTATATGTAGATTTAATGTGGGAAAATATTTTTCTATATTTGATTCATCAATAGGGACACATATATATACACATACAAGATACTATAAACCTATTTAGAATCTAACTCCTAATAGAGTTCTATTTACAACTCCTAATAGAGTTCTATTTACAACTAATCCTTAACACTCCCCCTCAAGTTGGAGCATAGATATTAATCATGCCTAACTTGTTACAAAGATAGTCAACCCGGGGTCCGTTTAAAGCTTTTGTAAAGATATCCCCTAACTGTTCACTTGTTTTAACATGTCCTGTAGAGATAACACCTTGTTGTATCTTTTCACGAATGAAATGACAATCAATCTCAATATGTTTTGTTCGTTCATGGAATACTGGATTTGATGCAATGTGAAGAGCAGCTTGATTATCACACCATAACTTTGCAGGCAAGGATGACTTGAAGCCAATTTCCTCTAACAACTGACGAATCCAAATTAATTCACAAGCAGATTGTGCCATAGCTCGATATTCTGATTCAGCACTCGATCGTGAGACTACATTTTGTTTCTTGCTCCTCCATGATATCAAGTTTCCACCTACAAAGACACAATATCCTGAAGTTGATCTTCTATCAACCTTCGAACCTGCCCAATCCGCATCTGAAAAACATTCAATGTTCAAATGCCTATGATTACTGTAAAGCAGGCCACGACCTGGATTACCTTTCAAATAGCACAAAATCTGTCCTAAAGCTTCCCAATGGATAACAGTAGGAGAAGACATAAACTGGCTCAAGACGCTCACAGAGTAAGCAATATCTGGACGTGTTACAGTAAGATAATTCAATTTGCCCACTAACCTTCTATACATCTCAGGATCATCAAATAGCTCACCACCAATTGAAAGTTGCATATTTGGAGTCATTGGAGCACTGCATGGCTTGGCACCCAACTTTCCAGTTTCCTTCAGTAAGTCAAGGACATACTTCCTTTGAGATAAGAAGATGCCTCTCTTACACCTAGATACTTCAATACCCAAAAAATACTTCAACAGTCCTATGTCTTTTGTCTGGAACTGGGTCTGGAGAAATGATTTGAGTGATGTAATGCCGGCTGAATCACTCCCTGTAATAACAATGTCATCAACATAAACCACAAGTAGAATCAAACCAGTCTTAGTACTTCTGAAAAATACAGAATGATCAGAAGTACTCTTCTGCATGCCAAATTGATGTACCACATTGCAAAATCTACCAAACCAAGCTCGAGGACTCTGTTTTAGGCCATAAAGAGATTTTCGAAGTTTACACACTTTACCCGACTCCCCCTGAGCAACAAAGCCTGGTGGTTGCTCCATGTAAACTTCCTCCTGAAGATCCCCATGAAGAAAGGCATTTTTAACGTCCAGCTGATGTAAAGGCCAGTCAAAAGTAGCTGCTAATGAAATAAATAAACGAACAGAAGACAATTTGGCAACAGGAGAAAAAGTATCAGAATAATCAAGGCCATAGATCTGAGAATAGCCCTTTGCAACTAATCGAGCCTTGAGACGAGCAACAGTCCCATCAGGATTCACTTTAACGGTGAAAACCCACTTACAACCAATAGCTTTCTTACCTGCCGGGAGAGGCACAAGATCCCAAGTACCATTAGTATCTAAGGCAGCCATCTCCTCTTTCATTGCTGCACACCAACCAGGATGAGACAAAGCTTGGACAACAGTTTTAGGAATAGAGACAGAGTATAAGTTACTTACAAAACAACGAGATGAAGAAGAAAGATGATCATAACTAACAAAAGAGGAAATAGGGTAGGTACACTGGCGTTTACCTTTTCGAAGAGCAATGGGAAGGTCAAGGTCTGACTGGGGAGTGGATGGCACATGCTCAGGTTGAGTGGAGAGAACCGGATCTTCTGTTGAAACGGCAGGTGGAGGAAGTGAGTCAAGAGTCCCTAGTCTCCTAGAATAAACCTGTTCAAAACGAGGGCGTGTAGATGCTGGTGCAGGAGTGGGCATAGGAGCAGCAGACACTGGAGTAGGAGCAGGAGCAAGGTCAGGAATACGAGCAGGAGCAGGAGATTTATGAACTTGCTGGATAGCATAGACTAAAAGGTCATCATCCTCCCCCTCACTCTTATGTATAGAAGAAGGAAAAAATGGAGTATTTTCAAAAAATGTGACATCTGCAGAAATAAGATAACGGTCAAGATCGGGAGAGAAACAACGATACCCTTTTTGATCCCGAGAATACCCAAGGAAAACACAACGAAGGGACTTTGGATCTAATTTGGAAACCTGTGGATGAACATCACGAACAAAACAAGTACAACCAAAAATACGAGGTTCAATGGGGAATAAAAGTTTAGAAGGAAACAAGACATTATAAGGAATTGCACCATTAAGCACAGAAGAAGGCATGCGATTAATCAAAAAACATGCAGTAGAGACAGCATCAGCCCAAAAATGTTTAGGGACCTTCATTTGGAATAAAAGTGCCCTAGCAACCTCAAGAAGATGTCGATTCTTTCTTTCTGCAACCCCATTTTGAGAAGGAGTATCAACACAAGACGTTTGATGGAGAATACCATTTTGTGACATATAAGATTGGAAGGAACTAGATAGGTATTCTTTAGCATTATCACTGTGCAATATGCGAATAGAAGTATTAAATTGAGTTTTAATTTCAGCACAAAAAGAACAAAAAATAGAGAATATCTCAGAACGAGTTTTCATTAAAAATAACCAAGTAACACGAGAATAATCATCCACGAAAGTTACAAAATACCGAAAGCCAGTTTTAGAAATAACAGGACATGGACCCCAAACATCAGAATGAACTAACTCAAAAGGGGATGAAACCCGTTTATTGACTCGAGGAACTAAAGGTAAACGATGATGTTTGGCAAATTGACAAGATTCACATTCTAAACTTGATAAAGACTGAAACTGCGGACACAACTTCTTTAAAGTAGACAATGATGGATGACCCAAACGACAATGAACCTCAAGAGGAGATAGAGCACCAGCACAAGCCAGAGATAATGAAACGTGTTCATCCAGAAGATAAAGGCCACTAGACTCACGTCCTCTACCAATAATCCGCTTCGTCAAAAGATCCTGAAACACACAATAAGTAGGATAAAATTTGACACAACAATTCAGCATACGAGTAATTTTGCTAACAGATAATAAATTAAACGAAAAACGAGGCAAACAAAAAACAGAAGACAATGGAAGAGATGGAATGGGATTGGCAGTGCCAATACACTTGACAGGAGATGTGGACCCATCAGCTAGAGTAACATGACGATTAAATTGTTTAGGTTCTTTTAATGAGGATAAGAGACTAGGGTTACCTGTCATGTGATCGGTGCAACCAGAATCAATGACCCACTCTGATGAGGTAGACATAAGACAGGAAGGAGGAGTACCTGAGTTGGCAGCAGCAGCAATTGAGGAATCAGTAGACTTAGAGGAACGGTATCTAGAGAGCTCAGCATACTCCGCAGCAGAAATTGTTACATTGTTGTTAGAAGAAGTAACTGCATAATCTTGATGTGCCATATTTACCCTTGGTGGCTTATTTATTAGTTTCTTGCAATACCGTTTAGTGTGACCAGGTTCATGACAATAATGACAGATAAGAATGCTTGTCTCCCGAGTGATTGGTCCATTACCACGGTTATTTCCTCCTCTTCCTCTGTTTCCTGGCTGTCTAGCTACTTGATTATGACTCACAAGGGCACTATTATCAGAAGGGGAAGGTGTATGAGAACCTTCAGTACGTAGCAATCTAGCAAAAGTCTCCTGAAGAGAGGTAACATCACTGCCTGAAAGAACTTGTGATTTGGCAGTTTCAAAAACTGGAGCAAGACCTGCAAGAAAACTCATCACAGCCATTTGTTCTCGCTGCGTTTGTTGAACCTTAACATCGGGACTAAAAGGCAATAAAACATTAAGTTCCTCGTAAATCTTTTTAAATTCCATGAAATAAGCTGTAAGGGGCATATCTCGCTGGTCAGCCGGATAAAATCCTTTGCAGACCTCATACATACGAGACAGATTACCTTTTCCCGAATACAAGAATTCAAGATATTCCATTAATTCTTTAACAAACTCACAATGATTGATTAATCCAACTACTTCACTGTCAATAGAATTGCGAATCAGTAGGAATAACTTAGCATCTTCCCTGAGCCAACGTTGCCTAGTGTCATCAGTTGGTGGATCATCAATTAGATGATCATCTTTTTCAACACTTCGCAAATAAATTCGAATTGTCTTACTCCAATCTAAATAATTATTTCCTTTCAATTTATGTTCTGTGATCTTATTCATTGCTGGGATCAATTCAGTAATAGTAGTTTTAGAATCTGTAGTTGGAGGATCCATTATTAATAAAAACTAAATCCCCTACCAGCAACGCAGAAACAGACACCAAAAAAATAGTCTTTCAATGCAAACAGGAGCGAAAGGTAACCTGAAACGCCAAATTGACAAAACTGAGTACGCCCCTACCAAAATGTCGCCGGATCGGAAAAACAACCACCTGAGTAGACTGCTGACAGAAAAACGAAGCCAGAACACAATTTCCGATCGCCGGAAACAGCTGGACGCGCCGCCACGCGCCGGCGCGTGGTACTGTAGCAGAATCTTGTATCGGCGCGTGAGGCCCACGCGCAGGGAATCCGGTGACCGGATTCTGGGGAAAGACCGATCGGCAGCTGTAGCAACTCCTGGAGTGGGCGGTGAGACAAAAAAGTGACCCTAGAACAGTCACCAACACTGACAGCCACCACCTGCAGGAAATCCGGTGACCGGATTTTGAGGGAACGCCGGAATTTTCTATGCAAACGGCAAAAAATCAAGTTTAAAGAGCCACAGGCTCTGATACCATGTAGATTTAATGTGGGAAAATATTTTTCTATATTTGATTCATCAATAGGGACACATATATATACACATACAAGATACTATAAACCTATTTAGAATCTAACTCCTAATAGAGTTCTATTTACAACTCCTAATAGAGTTCTATTTACAACTAATCCTTAACAGTATACAATCCTCGTGGAAATGATACTCTACTTATCATATATTACTTGTGCGATTTCATACACTTGCGAAAGCACTGTCATCTACAGGAATCTCCCCTGGAAAGAAATGTCATCCATCACCTCTTCCATCTGATAATTCTCCCCCTGAAGAGGTGACTGGGAAGGAAAATAAGATTCAAACTCCCGAAAGGTAATATCTATACTCACAAAGTATTTCCTAGAAGAAGGATGATAACACTTGTATCCTTTTTGAGTAGTAGAGTAACCAACAAACACACACTTCAAGGCTCGAGGATCTAATTTGCTTACCATTCTGATGAACAAAGCAAACACAACCAAAGACTTTAGGAGGTACAATATAATAGCTTTTTCCTTGAAGAACCTCTAATGGAGTTTTAAAATTTAAAGTACGAAGAGGCATACGATTAATAAGGTAAGCAGCAGTTAAAATAGTATCCCCCAATATGGTTTGGGAAGATTCATAGTGAATATAAGGGACCTAGCTACTTCCAGTAAATGCCTATTTTTCCTTTCCGCTACTCCATTTTGAGCACTAGTATTGACACAACTAGTCTGATGTATAATACCATTAGAATTTAAATAGGTACGAAAAATTGCATTCATGTATTCAGTGCCATTATCAGTTCTTAGGATTTTAACATGCGCATCAAACTGAGTACAAATCATTTTATGGAAGTTCTAAAAACACGAAAAAACTTCATTTTTGTTTTCATCAAATAAACCCAAGTCAATCTAGTGCAACAATCAATAAAGGTCACAAACCATCTATAACCAGAAAGAGAGACTGTTTTAGTAGGACCTCAAACATCAGAATGAATAGTAGCAAAATGAATCAAATTCTTATTATTAATTGGAGAATAAGAATGCCTGGTGTGTTTGGCAAGTTGACAAGCATCGCATACTAATGAATTAAAATCACATTTAGCAAACAAAGTGGAAAATAAACGTCTTAAAATAGAAAAAGAGGTATGTCCTAATCTCCTATGCCATTGAATAACTCCATGGGAAGGATTTCTAGAAGTTCCTAACAAAGCTTGACTGGTATCTGAATTTGAGAAACGACAAACGTCATCCAACAGATACAGTCCATCGCGCAAGCTACCACTGCCAATCGTTCTCCCTGTATTCAATTCCTGAAATATACAATAAGGTAAAAAGTTACTTTGCAATTAAGTGCTTTTATGATTAAGTTAACAGATAATAGATTAATAGGAAATCGAGGAACATGAAGAACAGGGGAGAGTTTAATATTGGAACTATAGTCAATAGAACCTGTGCCAGCAATGCGAATTTTGTCTGTGCCTTGATATTTAGAATATGTGAGGAAATGTTTTATAGAGCCTGTTGTATGTTTATTTGCTCCTGAATCTATAACCCAAGAGGGTTTTGCAATTTTTGTAAGAAAGGTAAGGAAATCATTACCTGAATTAACAAAATTAGGTTGCAGTCCGAGTTGAGGACGAATCAAGCTGTGACAACAATCTGTTTCAGGGACTGAATCTCCTTCTCAGAAAAGCTTCCAGCAGTAGATGGTTCCTTAGATAAAGCTCCACTATCAGATATGTGTGCTTATGGTCTAGAAGAACTGACCCGCTTTCCTCCACGCCCTTTAGTTGTGCGTCCATGTAATTTCCAGCAGAACTCCTTTGTGTGCCTGTTCTTACTGCAATAGTCACAAAATAATTGATCTCTATCTGAAGAATTGCTCTTTGCAACCTAGATATGTTCTCTTGCAGAATTAGCAATCAACTTTGCTTTGTCAATGGTAGATCTGTGAACCATAGCGTTCCTCCTAGTCTCCTCTTGTTGTACAAATGAGTATGCTTGTCGTAAGGATGGAAAAGGATCTCGTCCAAGAACTTGGACTCGAATATGATCATACTCGTTATTTAGGCCAGCTAGAAAATCATACACACGTTCTACTTCAATCAACTTTTGAACTTGAGTCGCATCATCAATACATCTTGCTTGAAAGTCTTGATAATAATCCAGTTCCTGCCATAAACCACTAAGTTCAGCAAAATACTGAGCGATAGTCAGATCTCCATGCTTGGTTTTATGAACTTTCTGTCGCAATTCATACCTCTGAGCATAGTTTCCAGTTTGTGAATACGTCTGTGGAGTAGCATCCCATATCTTCTTAGCTGTATCAAGAAACAAATATCATCGGGAAATAGTTGGCTGCATGAAATTTATTAACCAAGACATAATAAGAGAATTCTCGGATTTCCACTTGTTAAAGGCTGGATCTGTCGAAATTGGTTTAGTTGCTCCACCATCAAGGTATCCCTGTAAACCTCTAGCTTCAATGAATAATAAACAAGACCGAGACTAAGCCAGGTAGTTTGTTCCATCTAACTTCACCAGATTAATTTGAAGTGAGGGGCTCTCTGAGTGAAAAACCATATCTACCTTCTTTCCTTCAACCATATCTTAAAAAAAAAAAAAATTTAAACGGCAGCAGTGGTAAAAAAGGTACCAGCGGTAAAAGGCAGCAACAGTGGTGGAAAGGGAAAAAAATTCCAAAAAAGGCAAAACTGGTGCTGAAGAACCAGTAGGTCTGAGTCGCCACACCGAGTCGAGGTCGCAGGAACAAGAATCGTCGATGGAGCTCGCCGGAAACAACCGCACGCGCCGACGCGTGAAGAACAGTCAGAATCTTCTGGAGGTACGTGTGCACACACGCGTGGTCGAATGGCGACACGATTTGGACGGAGTGCCGATCGGCGGTCGTTCTTCCTTCTGAGACAGGCAGTGACGACCAACTCCCATTTCGGGCGGTGCTGTGTGTATCTCAGACCACTTTGCAAACTGAAACCGTTGCCGAAAAATTCACGGCAATGGCTCTGATACCATGTAGAGTTAAAGGAAGGAATATGTTTTATTTCTTTCAATTGTGTTATATTTTTCAACCTCTACTCCACTATATATATATACAAAAACTTGTTCCAATATAGGAAGTAATCTAAATAGGAATAAACCTAAACTAGGAAACACAATCTTTACACTAATTAGGAATAAACCTAAACTAGGAAACACAATATTTACTTTAATCATAAAGATTTCAACATATTTTATTTAGTTACATACTTTATAGGTATGTGCATGTCTACTTCATATCAAAAACTAAGAATACATTTTACACAACTAATTAGCTAACTTACAATAATATCTGTTAGTTAGATTAACAGGCACTTGTACAACCAAAACCGCATGAGAACCTAGTTTTAGCATTTCTTGAATAAAATATACAATATGCAGAGACTGTTGCATCTACTGTTAACTTTAAGTGTTGCGCGTAACTTATTGTTTTATTGGTAACGGAAATGAAAATATTATGCATGCAAGTTGTTTTTATTATGCATATTGCAAGTTTCTTTCAATTAATAATTCTTCTATCCAATCAAAATGCAAATATAAGTACTACAATTAGGAATACTTTGACCAATTAAATATTGATTACATGGGTGATGCTTTGCTAATACAAATATATTTTAATGTTTTCTTTTAGTTCAATGAATGTATTAGAATTACACCTTATTTGCAAAAAGTAACCCCAACCCTAAATTAGGTAGATTAGACAAGAATGTCGAAAAAAAAAGAGGACAAAAGTGATCAAAAAACAACCAAAATAGGCTTGAACTTCTAGTTACACAACCAGGAAAAATAAATAACAGGATTGGTTTTGGCCTTTAGGTCCTGCATCGACATCTTATGTTTGTGCATGAAATGATTAGATACATTGTAGATATAGAATTGCACAGCAAGTTGCAAAAACACATGTAAACTATCCTCTGTCTTTCTTTTTTTTTTTTTTTTTTTTTCTTACCTTATTAATGATAATGACTCCAGCACTCGGTTCTATGCTAAATATTGCTCCTACTATCTATTATGAGTACTTGAGAGTTGTATGCATAAGTCATTTCTTATTATTGATTTATTTACTTGTATATACTTTATGCAAGACTTTGGAAGATGGGATTTTGCTAACAGTGGGACTTTATCTTTAGGCACAATCAAAGAGGATAATGACGATTGACAAATATTGAATATAAGAGGATTTATGCAGATTACACCCCAGGAATGTCGAGTCTGAATGTAGAATGTCCGTGGAATCACCAACATGCATATGTACTCTGAGTGACTTGATTGTGAGATTGTCAGATGCAATTTTAGGTACGAAATAATGTGTAGCTATGTTAAGCTTTGGTTTTATGCTGTTAGTTTATAGAGTTTGAGGAGTTGAGAAGTGATTCGGGCATTATGTTTTTGTTTTTTCTCATTTGTTGGCAAAAGTGGACATGGTGTACGAACCATGTGCTCTCCTATATAAAGACAACAAGGGTGGAATATACATGTAAAATATGTTGTGCAGAGCTTCTATCTTTGTACAGAAAACCTCTTACAAACTTTGGTTGTTGTGCAGTCCGGGTGTTTTATTATTCTTTCATCTTCCCTTGATATATATATATATATTTTTTTCCTTGACAACGATAACCATCTGAATGTTAATTTAGCTTTAGACATATCAATTGTTTATCTATAACTACAACTATGTGATGTTACTTGTGACAATGGATGAGAGTGTGGTTGAGGATTTTACATGAAAGGAAATTTGTTAGGAACCCCAACTTTATAAATGTTGGGGATGAGATGGATATTTTCTCCATTAATAATATTGGCAAGTGCATCATAATTGAAAATATATTGGTTGCCAAATGGTGGAAAGAAATGAAAGATGTTATGAGACTAATGTTTAAGCATCCATTAGTCCATGAAATTCTTACCATAGCTATGAAGAATAGTAATCTAGATTTGTAATGATTAATGTTGAACATGAGAGGGTTTTTATTTTTCTTGTATGTTTTTCATCTAATGAATAAAATAAGAATGCAATTTTATTTTAAATTCTAGGGAGAAGTTTACTGTTTTTTGTTTAATTTTTCATTGGAAATAAATAATATAATAATAACATCAGTGACAAGTCCATTTCTTTATAGCTTTACATGTGCATTGTTGGGAGATTTGAGTTCATTTGATAACTAAATAATAGAACTTGCAATGGAACATGAAAAATTTAGAGTAGAGGTGATTTTAGTCATTAAGAATTTCAGTTTTTTGAAGTATATTTTGTACTCCAGAAGTGATTCAGTTCACCAAATCGAACATAGAAAGCATCAGAATATGATCCTAATGAGCTTGTGCATTTTTGCCACCCTTGTAACTGTTATGGAAAGTCAATGTAAATAGGGAAGAATATCATTAGGCTTGATTAGAAGAATTACTTTAGCTTGATTTAGGAGTGAGTTTTAGGAGTAGAATCACATGTGTATATATAGATTATGTACCAAGAAAACTTCTGATGAGAATAAAATATATAAACCATCATTTCGTAGTATTAGAGCTGCTTTCCAAACCGCAGATTCTCTTTTTGGTTTGAAATATTTCAAACTAGAGCTGTTCTCCATTTGATTAGTCCGAATTATGGGCTGCTGTCCACTAGATAAATTGGAGTTTGGACTGCTGGTTTGCTCGTAGGCAGCCCTTTGAGCTGTTGTCTTGTTGTCCATTCAGTTTGATAGTCTTGGTGCTCCTTTTGTGTGCTGCTGTCTCTATTTTGCAGTTTCTGTGAGCTGCTGTTTGGTTTGTACTTGTGTGGTTCAACACGGTTTGCTGCGTTTTCAACTCTGAGTTAGCTTTGTGATTTTGATTTTGTTTCTTAAAGGATCACGGATGATGAAACAAAACAACTACTGATGTGGTTCCTGTGATGACTTAGATCACGGAACACAAACTTAATGGTTCTAATTATCTGGAGCGGAGCAAAACTATTTGTATTTATCTATGAAGCTTAGATAAAGATGACAAAAGATTCACCCACTGATGATACGAGATAGACCTGGCTTCAAGAGGATGCTCGGTTACTTTTCTCTAATTGCTTATTTTATGAACTTTAAGAGGGTGTATGAGGAACTTCACGTGAGGTAGCTAAGTCTGCATATCTCTTTGGTTCTGAAATTTCCTTTTTAATACTTTCACTAGAATACTTTGTACAGAAAATTCTGAGCTATTGCAGGCAATCAATAGTGCACTTGCTAGTGGCAATGACTTTAGCGGACAAGTAAACATCGGAGGAAATAGAGGTTTTTTGGCAATCATGATAGAAATAATCACAACAGAGAGGAAGTTGTTTCAAAAATTATATAATTATTATTGCCATGAATCTAAACATGCTAAGAGAACATAACCCAAAAACTACAAAATAAGACTCAATCTGTTCCAAGAGCAAATGTGGTAGCTAAAGAATGTGCAGTAACCTCATCTTCTGAGAAATTTATTTTGGTATCTGCTACGAGTTTGCACAGTTCCCAAAACCAAACATCTCTAAACTCTACTAATTCCTCTATTGCTGCCATTGCTAATGTAGGTAAACGCAGTGCATGTCTTGTCTCTTCTTCATCCAAATGGGTCATGGAAAAGTGGTATGAAATTGTTGTGTAGAGAGCGAAAAAGAAGATGAGAACATTGGCACTTGTGGAGTCAAGAAAAAGTGTAAACTTTTATGCACGCATTTTAACTAAAGAAGCAAATAACATTGGAATGGAAGCTAATTGGGGAGTGGTTTGAAATGGGTTTTGTTTTTAGTTTTCTATTTTCCTTCTTTTAAAAGTGAACAAAACATGTTTTCTTGTTTATATTTATAGGTGGTTTATAATATTATAATATACAAGAAAAGATAAAAAAATTATATATAAAGAAATTACGAATAAATCTAACAGTACAAACAATGTAATCTCAGAAAAAACTAGCAATATATTGTCACATATTACTTTTTTTTAAAATAAATTATATATATAATTGATTAATTTATGGATAAAAATGAATCTAAAATTTGTAATAAATTGTAAAAATGAATTTGATAATTCATTTTAAATAAATGAATTATAATTTTTAAGTTTAATTAAACTCTCTCTATATATACACACACACAAAGGCATGACTACAGTTCCAGAACCGCCGGTTTCTATTTCAAATCACCGGTTCTAGTTATAAAAAGGTGGAACCGGAACTAAATCGCTTTTAGGCGATTTCTAAAACGGTTTTTTGAAGTCGCTGGTTTTGGTTTTGTTCCGACTTTAAATCGAAATTAAATAATGTATTTTAAACTTTTTAAAATGCTTTTTTAGATTTGTAGCTTGAATAAATAATAATAACTAAACCAATTTAACAACAATTCTTAAAAGTTACTTTAGAAAATTATAATAAAATAAAAAAATAAGTTAAGAGTTTCTTTAAGAATATATTTTTCATGATTTCAAACCGGAACCTCCAGTTTTAAACCAAAACCTCTGGTTTCAATTTTAAAAAATAAACAATCAGAACTAAACTTTAAGTCCACAGTTTCAGTTATAGTTTGAAACTAGAACCGTTGACTACGATTTTATACCGGTATTGATCGGTTGGGTTCCGATTTAAAACTGAACCGTAGAATAGTGTTTTTCTATGTAATTCTTTAATTCCATAAGGGTTTATGTAGAATAAGAATTGTTAGGTATATAACATATGTAAAAATTAGATTATAAACTTTTAAATATACATGTGGATAACATACTAGTACGATGAATAAAAATATTAGAAATAATTTTGGATAACATACTAGAGTTTTGATTTAACAGTGTCAGAGTTATTTTCAGAGCTAAAAGGTCTTAAGTTTAAATCTCAAAAAAAGACGATATTCTAAGAATAAAAAAAGGTTCATAGCAATAAGAATATAGACATAAATGCAAATCCAAGTTTCCTCTCTAATATGTTTTTTAACTGACATTTTTCAATACAATTTAAACTTATAATTTATATTACATTCATTATTCGCAAGAGTATACCATAAATTATGAATTTTTTTTTCCATTGAAGTTGCATTGATGCTAGATATATTGTTGTATTTCAAGCCTTTGGTAAGAAATATCAAAGAAAAGGATGTTGCGACTTGTACAACTCCCTCTCTGGTGTCCTGCCAGATAAGTCGTTGTGTGCTACACTGAAAACTGTACTAAGATTTCTAATTTCAAGTGGAATCTCCTAAAAAGTTATTGCAAGCGAGATCAATCCCGAAAAATATTGGAGGGTTCTTGGATAGTAGTACGAGTTATATAACCCCACGCAATGCATAGGTTCATTAGCACTAAATGTTACATTTATAAATATAATTTAAAATTATTTTAAAATATAATGAAATATAATATTATATAATATTATGTATGATAATTCACATTTGTTTATTTATAGACGATATCATGATTACTATATTGACATTAACATGCACGCATAATTATATAAAAACCATAAAAATATCTATACAGTTCCGTAATGCTACTTTTTCAAAATATTTGTTGTCTCAAAATATGTTTTTTAAGCAAATAAAGTTAGAAATCCATATATATGTGTGTGTTTACTTTACTTGGCACAACTTTTTTTTTAACATTTTTTAATAATACCATTTTATTGTCAATCTATAATAATTTTTAAAAATAAAAATAACCATTAAATGGAATATTAATGAAATTAATTTTATCATAAATTTATAATTTAAATAATCATTAAAGACAATTTATATTCATAATTAATTGAAAATAAATGCATGAAATACTATAGAAAATAAGAATTTTTTTTACATGTATATTAAGTGATATATAAACTTAGATATATAGCAAAGATTAAAATTAATGGTGCATCTATTATCTTTAAGTAACTTACACACTATAATTTTATGACTCATTATTTTGAGTAAAAATTAACTTTTTTATCTATTTAATATCTCAATTAAAGTCTTTTAATATAAATGTATGAAAAAAAAATTAACATGAATCTAATGGATATATAATATTTCTCAAATGAGAATGGACAACTTATATAAATTATTAATTTTTGCATCTGTGAAATTTTAATTTGAGTCAATTTAGATAAAAAAAATTTAAATTTATATAGATATTATTATTTTGGATTTAAATAAGATGTCAAATTAATTGAACTAATAAAAAATAAAAAATAAAAAATATTATTCTAAAATGGTATTAGTAAAGTTTTACATAAGTATGAAATATTAATCTTTAATTTGCTTGAAAAAATTATCATCAACTTGTTAGTATTTGATTGATAACTGTTTATTATAAATGCATATATTTGACGCTAATAGTAATATATACATACATGAACTATTAAAACTTTTAAATTCCAATGATTTCCACGTTATAAGAGAAGATATATATCATTTACCGATGGGTCTAGGAAAATGAAAAAATATGGAAACAGATCGAATTAATGAAAAAGTTAACTATTAACAATTTTTTATATTTAAGTCAAAGTACATCAATTATATATATTAAAAAATTAACTATTCAAACACATTTATAATTATGCATTTAAATAGAATGAAAAACTCACATTAAGCTTTACTTATATAATTTTAAATGGATAATAAAATTAAAGTTATGGCAAGAATGTAAATAAAGAATAATAAAAGAATTAAGTGGGAAAATAATGTTAGACATAAATATAGTTTAAGAATAATATAAAAGTTAAGTGAGAAAGATATTATTGTGGTAAGAATGTAGTTAAAGAATAACAAAAGAGTTAAAAGATAAAATATCTTTGGATAGAGATATAATTAATAAAAATATAAGGGTTAAATTGTAAAATCACTATGATAGCAACAGTAATTTTACACGCCGCTTAGTATATATAACAATATGATGCATTCTTATTTTGTGAACACCACAGGTTGTTGCAGCTCTGAATTTGAAGATAAAGCAGAAGCTAAATCAATAATAAAATAATTAGAAGATATTTCTTGTTACTTATTCCACTCACTTCTCGGTCTTAAAAAGGCAGAATAAAACTGAAAAAAATTATTATGAGAAAGATCAATTAAGATTAATCGATCCAACTTGCATAATTGAATTGGAAGTTTACCTTCAAAATTATGGAGACAAAAAAAAAAAAATATATATATATATATATATATAACTTGATTAATACTTGTCACCAATCCATCTCGGAATGTGTCCTACAAAATTATTATGGCTTAAATATAAAACAACCAACAAAGGGCAATTATAAAATGCATCCATTAATGATCTCAATAGCTTATTTTTATACAAATGAACATCCTTTATACAAGTAGGATTAAATTCGAATAATAAACTTTGTGAAAGATTATTCTCCTAAAGATCTAAAGCATAACCGATGTCTGGTACTAGCTAAGACCTTTTCTATTGCTTTTGCCATTGCCTAATCTTGATATGTAAAAATTGTCTTTGGTACTTGATTTTCCAATGACTGCAAAAAAGTATCAAAAAGCCACTCAAAAGATGTGATTATTTCATCCATGTATTTTGCCAATGATGGTTCACTCCAACAAATGGTGCACAAACTAAATTATATCTATTCGTTCGGTATGCAGTATCAAAGATTACCACATTTCCAAAATTATCATAGTTAAATCTTGATCTACCATCACACAAATAAAAATTCACCATTCGTCCTTGATCATCAAGTTGCACATCCCAATAGACATTGCACCTTCTTTATTTGCTTCCATCTTGAAATGTTGAACCAAAGTCTGGGAGTCTCCAACCTCAATTAACTTATTCTTCTACACATGAATATAAAATACTAATCCTTTTTCGTAAATCTAAGATTTGCAAAACCACATCATTCTTCTCTCATGTATGAATATGCATCAATTGTTCGAATACCTGCATTTACCATTGATTCCAACACAAGACCCCTTGCATGGAAAGCTGACCGTACATATCTTAATAAATGTCTTTTGGTAGGTGAAGCAAACACATGATTGTGTTCAATAATGAAGCGAGTCACTTTAGAAAATTGAGGATCGATGTCATGGAGACCAGGAATATTGAAGCTCAAACTTGGCTTAGAGAGGAGGAAGAGGAGGAGGATAAAGTTACAAAGCAGCAAGAGAAAGAAGATAAGGTTGCTGATTCTGATAACATAAGCTGGAACATAGAAATCCAAAGTGGTGTCATGGATTTTATTAATATTGAACCATAAGGAAAGAACTCTCCAAAGTGGCTTGTAAAAACCTTAGAAGCCATGCCCCTTGAAACACCAGAAGGAAATGTTCGGAAGTGAAAAAATCCAAAAAAGTTCCCTAAAATGATGACATATCCCTCCAAAGATAAAAAAAATTAAATGTGCATACAAGAAGACAAAAAGGGTAATACTTGAAACAACTTAGACATTGACAGATAGAAATAAAATGAAAACTTGGATACATTATAATTACTTTATTTTGAAACAGATGCCTACATCTTCACCTATGAAGATTTTACCAAAAGTGGGAAAGAAGCTTTCATTTGTAAGTTATAAATAGCTTGAAATGTTAAAATTTTCATTGTATTTCTTTTATTTTCAATTTACTACTTTTATTTTCATAGGATAAAAAATATTGGGAGTAAAGGAAGACATCCTAAAAGAAAAAATGAATACTGTTAAGCTTGAGGACTTAAGCTTCCTGGAAGAGGTAGAGGACGCAAAGTGTAATCTGAAACATTTGAAAATGTTAGTGAATGATTTCATCGATGCATAAGTTGACTGTTATTGGCTTTATTTAAAAAGAATATGTCATTGTTTTTTTTTTCTTTCTAATTTTATTATCAATAGTTAGAAAGTTTCAACAAATGCATGTGATACTTGGAATGTTATGAAGGAAAGATTAAAAGAGTCTATAGATCCCCAGTATTAGTTTAATAACCTGGCAAGATTTTTGAACCCTTATATCCTCTTTCTATTAATAGCTTTTTAAAATATCAAGAAATTTATAAACTCAATCTTTTTTATTATTTTAATTGATGGTGATGTACTTGAAATTACTCCAAAACTAGTATCAACATTTCATATTTGTAAATCCTATGATGGTGGTAAGTTCTGATATTTTTAAATTTCTCATTTGCATTTCTTTGTCTTGCATTGAGACTAATTTTTCCTCATAGCTGAAAATTTATTTTCTTGTCTTGCATTTAAATCCATTACGTACTTTCCTATCCGAATGCCTAGATAGTAGACTATTACCACTTAAAAGAAAATTCCATTGAAAAAGTGTAGAGTGGCAACAATAGTAACTGATTGCTCATGTGGAGGACAAGAAAGTCTGTGTTTATTGTATGATATAATAGATTTTTCTAATTTTTTATTGTATGATATTGTAGATTTTTCTGCCATTAAATCTTAGTTCGCATTGGAATGCAATGGTCGTAAATATGAAAGAAAATAAAATTTATGAGTTGGATACTCTCACACAAGTTAAGTCTGAGTATGACACAAATAAAGAGATTGAGTTAAGTAAAAGCTTAAGTACAACTTTTCTTACTGTTGAAGAACATAAGGTGAATATATTAGTATATTTTCTTTTTTTGGTTGTAGGGGTTCCTTGTCAAAGAATTAAATGGAATAAATCATGAGTGGACTTATTATCTTGTCGTTGACCACCCAAAACAATATAATAGGCGGCAGGATATCGACCCTCATTTCCAAACCTAGTAAGTATCAAGAATCATTATATTCTTCTTGTAGGACATTTTGTTTTAATATATGACACCTAATTTGAAGTTTTGTATGTACAAGCTCATTGGAAAAGTGCAAGATTATTTATTGCTTTAGAGATTGCAAAGAGAATAACCATAAAACCTACAATGTATGAGGAAGAAATGAGGCCAAAGCTTATAATTTTTTACTTGAACGGAGTGCTTTTATATATAAAAAGAGAAAAAGGTGAGAGCTAAGGTTAATCTATATTTATTGATGGCAAACTAATTGGATTGCTTTTTTAAATTGAATCAAGCAAACCAAAAATTGTGTATAGACCACATTGTAAAGAAATTTTACAGTTTTGCTCGAGAAGATATGATATTGCTATTTGGTCGTCCAAAATGCACATAGAAGAAATATGTCAAAAGCTAAAAAAAGAAGTCCCTAGTCTTGATCTCATCTTTTGCTGGGTATGTTCATCTTTAACCTTAAAAAGTCTCTCTTAGTAGAATCTTGGTAACATTTTTGTTGTATTTTGTAGAGTCAAAATAGGTGCACAATTTCATGTAAGAAAGTCTTAGGCAATGATGAAAAGTTAATAATGTTTAAAGATTTAAATAAAGTTTGAGAGGGGAAAATCAACAATGAGAAGGAAAATATATCAACAGTTATTCCAATGATTGGATATAACAATTCCTCGATGTAGTGCTTCAGATTGCCTCCTTGTCCCTACTTTCTGGATTACCATTTAGTGAAATATTATCTTTAATGCCCTAAATGCTAGGATTTTCAAGCAATACGCCCATAACAGTCTCATAATCATGCATCGACTTATTTGGTTGTAGATTGTGTAAGTAAAAGCTTAACTGTAACTTATCTTATTATTGAAGAACATAAGGTGAATACATTAGTGTGTTTTCTTTTTTCGGTTGTAGGGGTTGCTTGTAAATGAATTAAATGGAATAAATCATGCATAGACTTATTATCTCATTGTTGACCACCAAAAACAATATGATAGTTCCAATTGTGAACCTTTTTCATTTAAGGCAGTTCAATGTTGGGCAATGGGATATCGACCCTCATTTCCAAACCTAGTAAGTATCAAGAATCATGATATTCTTCTTGTAGGATATTTTGTTTTAATATATGACACCGGATTTGAAGTTTTGCATGTACAGCCTCATTGTAAAATTGCAAGATTATTTATTGCTTTGGAGATTACAAAGGGAAGAATCATAAAACCCACGATCTATAAGAAAGAAATGAGGCTAAAGCTTATAATTTTTTACTTGAACGGAGTGCTTTTGCATATAAAAAGGAAAAATAGGTGAGAGCTAAGGCTAATTTAAATTGTAAGACCAATTTGTACATATTGATGATAAACTAATTGGATTGTTTTTTTAAATTGAATCAAGCAAACCAAAAGTTGTGTATAGACCATATTGCAAAGAATTTTTGTAATTTTGCTCAATAAGATATGATATTGCTATTTGGTCGTCTAAAATGCACATAGAAGAAATATGTCAAAAGCTGAAAAAAGAAGTCCCTGGTCTTGATCTCGTCTTTTGCTGGGTACATTCCTCTTTAACCTCAAAAGTCTATCTCTTGATAGAATTTCTTAGTAAATTTTTATTGTATCTGCACAGTCAAAATAGATGCACAATTTTTAAGTAATAAAATCTTGGGCAATGATGAAAAGTCGATGATGTTTAAAGATCTAAATAAAATTTAAGTGGTAAAAATCAATAATAAGAATGAAAATATAGCAACAGTTATTCCCATGATTGCATATATTAATTCCTCACTGCAATGCTTCAAATTGCCTCATTGTCCCTACTTTCTAGATTACCATCTAGAGAAATAGTATCTCCAATGCCCCAAATGCTAGGATTTTCAAGCAATAAGTCCATAACAATCTCATAATCAATGTTATTTTTTTTTTTAATTTTATTGTCAATAGTTGAAAAGTTTCAGCAAATCTATGTGATACTTGGAATGTTATGAACGAAAGATTAAAAGAGTCTATAGTTCCATGTATTAGTATGATGACCCGATAAGATTTTTGAATCTTTATATTCTCTTTCTATTAATAGCTTTTTCAAATATCAAGAAATTTATAAAGTCAATCTTTTTGATTATTTTAGTTGATAGTGATGTACTTAAAATTACTCCAAAATGAATATCAAGATTTCGTATTTGTAAATCCTATGTTGATGGTAAGTTCTGATATTTTTGAATTTCTCATTTGCATTTTCTTGTCTTGCATTTACATCTATTTTTCCTTGTAGCTAACAAATTTATTTCCTTGTCTTGCATTTAGATCCATTATGTACTTGCCTATCTAAATGCTGAGATAGTAGACTATTACCAGTTAGAAGAAAATTCCATTGAAAAGTGTAAAGTGACAACAACGGTAACTAATTGCTAATGTGGAGGACAAAAAAGTGTGTTTATTGCATGATATGATAGATTTTTCTAATTGTTTATTGTATGATATTTTAGATTTTTCTGCTATTAAATCTCAATTTGCATTGGTATGCAATGGTCGCAAATATTAAAGAAAATAAAATTTGTGTTGGATACTTTCACACAAGTTAATGTCTGAGTATGACACAAATAATTAAGGAGATTGTGGTAAATAAAAGCTTAATTACAACTTATCTTAATGTTGAAGAATATAAGGTGAATACATTAATGTATTTTCTTTTTTTGGTAGTAAGGATTGCTTGTCAATGAATTAAATAAAATAAATCATGAATGGACTTATTATCTCGTCGTCGACCACCCCAAAAATAATATAATAGTTCTAGTTGCAGACCTTTGTCATTTAAGGCAGTACAATATTTTGGGGGGGGGGGGGGATATCGACCCTCATTTCCAAACCTAGTAAGTATCAAGAATCATAATATTCTTTTTGTAGGATATTTTGTTTTAATATATAACACCTGATTTGAATTTTGCATGGACAGGTTCATTGTAAAATTGCAAAATGATTTGTTACTTTGGAGATTGTAAAGGGAAGGACCATAAAACCCACGATGTACGAGGAACAAATGAGGCCAAAGCTTATAATCTTCGGTAGCATCTTGGTAGAATATTTGGTCTCTTGCATTGTTAATTGCGTATTTGGTCTCTTGCATCAGTGGCACTAATGGACAATTTGTCTTCCCATAACTCCCAATAATTTTTACTTCCTTTTCTTAATACATAAAAAGAGAATATTTTTAATAATAAAGAAATAGAACATTTTCTCTCATGTTTATAGCAAATATTACATTTTAGTCATTACAAGTCATGAGTTTGTGTTTCATTTTTTGTCTCACATTTGACTTCAATCAGTTTTGCATTTTTTTTTTGTTCTTGTTTGGTAAGCTCAAAATTGCTCCTCACAAATATAGGCCTATTAAAAAATCCATAATGCAAGTTAAATATTGACACCATTACCAATCACATTTGTTTTTTATTTTGATATTTGGTGGCATAAGCTCGAAAATACTTTCGTAAGAAGAACAAATGTCATCCTTCATATGCACTAAGCATACATTAGAATATGAACTTCTCAAAGCAGTTATAAAAAAATTAAAAAAAGAGTAATGATAGGAACATATAAACTTCAAAATTTTTTAAGCACCGCCTTATTTCTTTCGAGTCTACAATAGAATATGAACCTTTAAGAGTTTTGGATAACTTGCTAGCCCATCCACAAGCTAAAGGAAATTCTTCATGCAAGTTCTTCACATTGTATAGCTCCCATAAAGACTTAATATATTGAAAAGTAAAAGCCTACAAAATGAAAATTAAATTAAACTTCTTGAGTTGAATATGATTTAAAACAAATATGGTTCAAAGCAAATGCAAGAATAGAAGAAATATACTACCATTAGAGCAACCATGCATCCTCTAATGTCCGTAATAATTTCCTTTGAAGATTTAGAATTATAGTGTTATGTGCTCAGAAATTGAGCAGTGGTAAATTGTGAATTGACCCGTTCTTAGGGTAAATTTATAGTAGTTATACTGGATTTTAAGATATTTCCCTTAGGATAAGGATGAAAAATTCTACATTAATTGGTAATTGGAGTTTATTTAGGAGTTTAATATTATTAATACATATTTTATTATTGTATATTATCAGCAGTCACCCCTTAGTTATTTGGTCATTTATGTCCAAATAGAAGTTTTTATTTAATTCATATTATTTTCATTTTTATTTTAGTGTCTTTTCATCTGCTTGTGTTATAATGGGATAGCCTTCTTTTTTCTTTTTTTTTTTTGGGAAAAATGAGGTGTTGCTTCGTTCGCCAAGGGGAAACCCATGGGTTTCTCAATTAATGAGCGTGACCCTTCAGTGTCTCGGCCCTCTATAAATAGGGGCTCATTTCTCCTTATTTGCTTCACTCTTCACTTTCTAAATCCAGAGCATCTCTCTTTAGAACTTTCTCTCTCTAACTCAAGTAAGTTTCTTTATTCCTATATCTGTTTTTCTTCTAATTTTCTTTTGAAGTCATGGGTTCTCTTGGTGGAGAAGATATTCGAGTTTCGTTTTATTGGTCAATGATGATCATGACGAGGAGGTAGATTCGGGGGTAGGTGAGGCTAGGTGTAGAAAAGAGAATGTGCGAGTGGCTAACATGCCATCTAATATTGATGATGGCAAGCTACTAGACATAAGTTTAGTGTATCAGATTCCTTCAGAGTATGAACTAATCAGACCCAAGGAGCAGATGAGGATTACCGAGCCTCTGGATAAGAATTATATCATGATGTATTAAGAAAGTTTTAGAACTAAGGTTCGGCTCCCTTTGTCAGAGTCCCTCAAATCCTTTTTTTAATGAATATAATATAACCATCAGCCAATTACATCCTAATGGTCTGAGGTTTCTATGTGGCATAGTTGCCTTAGCTTGCCAAGACGATCATGTTGTGACAGCTCGGGTGGTTCGGGAGCTTTACCACATTGGTGTCCATCCGAACGAGGATCATTGTTTCCTCTAGGTAAAGAAGGACTGCAACATGTTTGCTAATAAGTCAAAGATATCCTCCTTAAAAAATTGGAAGTCTAAGTTCTTCATTGTAAAGCACTCAGGAGGGTTCAGAATACCGAATCAATGGACTACCGATCCACTTCGTCGACAACTTGCCTCCCCTACCCTTTATGACGAAGTATGTGTGGTGATGATAAAGGCTAGGGGTTTAAGATCGGTTGACTTGAAGCAAGTGATAACTGAGGGTTATCTAACCTCTTCCCCTAATAGTACTATAATACCTAACCCTGGTAATTTTTTATTTTAGTCACGCTGTATATTGGTTTACTAACTGACCATCTATAAATTTTTTTCTTCTTACCTTTGTGCAGGTATGGCTCCTAAGAAAGCGAAGAGTTCCAAAATCATGAATGTGGCTGAGGCAATGAGGAAACAAGCTTGCGGCTGAGAGTTCTGGGAAAGAAGTCCCTGCGACGGTGTTGGATCAACACACGCCTGAGGTTGAAGTTGCCTTGGGGGACCCCCACTCCTAGCCTACCCCCTTGAGTCCTCCATTTGAGCCTCCGTGAAAGAGGCAGAGAGAAATGCCCCCTCCATATTCCCCCTTTTGTTCCTCCTAAGGCTGGCGAGGCTTTGGATATCAAAGGGTATTTTATGAAGAAGTATGGGGTGAATTGTAGTCTCTAAGAGAACGGGTCGAGCTAAGAGATCGCTCATCTTTGTCTTTTTGCTGCTGATGTATGATACTTCGATCATATGGATGACTTGGATAGAAAAAACTTTATCAACCAAGCTCTAAACGCTAACAACTTGAGCTTTGCTAGGATAACCTAGCTGAGGGGAGGTTATTCAGAAATGGAGGTTAAGAAAAACCAACTAGAAGATGCACTAAAGAGTGCAAAAATGACTATGAGGGAGCATGAGGCTAGGCATAAAGCTGATATTGAAGCTCAAGAAACTGAGCTTGACAAGTTAAAAGAGGAGAACTGGGACATATTAGTTAAGAATAGGGATTTGGAGAGTAAGACAAAGGAGGTAGGGGAGGAGTTACAGGTACTTCGGAATCTGGAAGGGACTATGGCAAAGGATTTGGCGAAGGCGTGTTTAAGCCTTAGAACAAAAATTATTGCTGAGCTGAATGTGACATCCTACCGAGTCGAGTCTTAGCATAGAGTCGAGTAGTCGAGTTGAGTCGAGTTGAACCAAACCCGGTTGGGGTAGAATGGGTTTATAAGTGGAGTTACTTGATTGAGAGAAAAGATCAAAGTATAAGGGTTAGGATTTAGTTGCATTAAAAGATCAAGCTTGGGTATTAAGTTATAGCCTTTTTCCACTTGAGGTACCATTTAGGAATTTTCACATAAAATTCATTGATATTTTGATGGCCTACCCGTACTAACCATTTCACTTTCCCATTTTCATCCTTATCTTCATCTACTTCATCTCTTTCCTTTCTCCATCCATTTTCATGGTAGTTAAGCCTTAACTTCAACTTCTCTTCTATCCAAGTAAGTAAACCTTCTTGAAGTTCATAATTGAATCATTTGGTGCTATTTTTAGAATATTCATAAGAATTCTTATTTATAGGTGAAGTGAGTTCAAAGGTAGTAGAAAAAAGAAGCTAAAGAAGAACTCAAGCTTTTTGGAGTAAAGGTTTGATATCTCTTGTCATTTTCCATTTTCTTCGCATGAGAATTTGTGTGGTGTGTTGCTAGTGAGACAATATATTGCTTCATGTTGAGTGGGAGGACTGGTTATGGTGAGAAAATAGGGGAGGAATTGAATAAATGAAGTAAATATTGAGTTTATGTTGAAACAGGGTTTGCTGGAAATTTTACCAGTAACTTCATCTTGATTTTGACCCCATTTAATGATGGAATTAGGAAGTGTCATAGAAGAGTTATTTGTTCCTCTATGTGTTATCTTTACATGGGTTTTTGAATCATCCAAATCGGAGTTGTATATTGAGAGATATGATCAAAAGAGTACAGACTGTGCAGGCTAGAAAACGCGACGCGCGCGCGAATTGCATGACGAGCTCGCGTTGCACTTCTCGCGCTCGCGAATTTGAACTGCGCGCTTGCGACTTTCACCTGAAACTCTTTGACTCTCATTTGGCACTTCTCGCGCTCGCGACTTTGCACTGCGCGCTCGCGACTTGTGCCCGATAACTCACTGTCTCTCATTTTACACTCTACGCGCTCGCGACTTTCAAGTGCGCGCTCGCGCCTTTCACCTGAAACTCACTGTCTCTCATTTTGTGCTTTACGCGCTCGCGACCTTGCAAGGCGCGCTCGCGACTTGTGTTTTCATGCACTTTTGGACTTCATTTTCAATGCAATTGTATTCCTTTGCTTAACTTATATGCCTCCAATCATTTTAACACCAAAATACAACATTAGAACATGTATCAAAACAACATGCAAGCATGCAAATGATGTGAAATCAAATAAACATTATGATTTATGAAGTTATGAACTATTAATATGATGTTGTGTTATACTATGGACATACCAACATTATGCTCCATTGAGGTTAGGTAGAAACCATGTAGATAAGGCTATGTCGCGACATAGGATAGCAGATCTGCACCCCATACAGTTCGATACTCCGGCTACAGGCCGTTGAGTGAATATGATTATATATGGGCCATAGCAGCCAAGCATACAGTATTCATCCAGTTTCATACAGTTTTTCTTATCACTTCGGTTTCACTATAACCTTATGGAGCCATACAGATATCTTGTCATAACATTTCATGAATCATTCATACGAAAGATAATCAAGGTATAATGATAAGATCATGCTATATGTGCTTCTATGTTTACTTATCCATATGCATTTACATGCTTATTTCTATCTACATATGTGCTTAATTGTTTCTTTATATGTTGAGATATCCACTGAGCTTTATTTGCTCATCGAGTTACCTGTTTAACTCGCAGGTTTTGAGACTGGACCGTAGAGAGTCAGCTTGCAACTGCTGCAGTTCATCTGTAGAAGACTCAGTCTTCAGGGTAGCTACTCATTTTAAGGTGTATTTTTTGTCTAGCCTTTTCATGGCATGTACAGGGCACACAGTTGGGCCCATTTCATTTTGTAAGCTAGTAACATGTCTTGTAAATATTAAATACATTATTTTTGTAAACACCATCAGCATGCTATTATATTCAATATACATTATGATTTCAGCATGTCAGGCCATACAGTCAACCAGTTTGTAGCGTCTCGGTTCGGTTCATTCGGGTTTACGGGTGGACCAGGAAGGGATGTTACACTGAAAGCATGAGATCCAAATAAGAATTGGAGCTGGGTTAATGATATGTATCCTGATGATGATGAGGAAGGTGAAGGAGAAGAGGATGGGATAGGAGAGGTTGAAGTTGATGTTTTGCAAGAAACTACTATTGCAAACGTCTCGCCTTCCCAACATGCAAACACCGAGGTGCAACCAGACATTCACATCATCTCTTCAAAGGGGTGAGGCACTATTGAAGTCTTGCCTGTAGGGTAAAATATTTAGTTATAAGTTATTTTTATTTAGTTTGTAGGGAGGTTTCTTTGTGTAAAGACCTTTTTGTAATCGTCTCATGTAACATTCTTCTTTTTGACATTAATGAAGATAATTTATATTCCATGTGTTGTATCTCCTTGCCCGTACTTGTAATAGTATTGTCTTCTTGTTATGTCAATGTTAGAGCACAGGTGAACTTAGATATGCCTGATCTGATGGACTTAGTGAAGAGTGCATTTAGATTTAGGCTAGAAGAGTCAAATATGTCCGAGCTATGGGACTTTATTTACGAGATCACAAATGCCTAAGCTTGGCGAGCTATGTGTGTCCAAGCTATGGACTTTATTAAAAGAACATTTTAAGTCTTCGGGTTGGGCGAGCCATGTGTGTCTGAGTTATAGACTTGGTTAAGAGGCCGCATGAGTCTATATAGGGCGAGCTATTTATGTCTAAGCTATGGACTTAGTTTGGGGACCGCTTAGGTTTATGTAGGCGAGCTACATA
The DNA here is from genome assembly GCF_041381405.1 of Jatropha curcas. Classification (NCBI taxonomy): domain Eukaryota; kingdom Viridiplantae; phylum Streptophyta; class Magnoliopsida; order Malpighiales; family Euphorbiaceae; genus Jatropha; species Jatropha curcas. Next base: position 17,493,776 of record NC_143155.1, read on the forward strand.
TGTTTGAGCTATGGACTTAGTTTAGGGACTGGTTAGGTCTATGTAGGCGAGCTACGTATGTCCGAGCTATGGACTTGGTTTGGGATTAAGTCAAAGCAACAAATTTGAAGTAAGAACTCTCAGGAAAAACTTAATATATTATGCCCCCTTTTATCTTCATAAGGCATGATTTATTAAGTAAAAAAATCTGAAGTTCTTTTATTATTATAGCAATTGAAAGATATATTACATCTCTTTAAGTGAAAACACAGTAAGCTTTCTTCAAATTGTCTGCATTCCATGTTCTAGGCAGCTCGGTTTTTCTTCAATTTTCCTAAGTTTGTATGTGCCTGGACCTAGCTGTTGTGATATTTCATAGGGGCCCTCCCAGCTCTGTCCTAACTTGCCTACCCCAACTGAGCATCTGATTATTTTTTCTTTTCGCCACATCGTATCTCCTATTTTGAACTATCTGCTCTGAACTCGCCAATTGAAGTACATTCTCATCCTTTGCTTTCATGCCTCGGCTTGAACTATTGCCTCTTCTCTAAGTTCTTTTGCTAAGTCTAGGTTGACTTTCAGGCTCTCATTGCTGATAGGTTCATCATATTTTCCTGTTCTTCTGCTGGGAATACCTATTTCAATTGGCACCATATCAGTCCCATAGACAAGGGAGAAAGGAGTTTGCCTAGTTGTTTGCCTAGGTGTGGTCCTGTAAGCCTATAGTATGGTATTTAATTCTTCCACCCAATTAGGCTTTTCCCCATCTAGCCTCTTTTTTAGACCCTGTAAAATAGTTCTATTTATGACTTCGATAAGACAGTTAGTTTGGGGATGAGCTACTGAGGTGAAATGGAGCCCAATATGCCAATCTTCACAAAATGATCTGAAAGCCCTTGAATCAAATTGTTTGCCGTTGTCAGTAATAAGTCTATGGGGTACTCTACATCTGAATATCACATTATTCTTAAAGAACCTAATGACTCGAGTTGGGGTAATGGTGCTCAAGGCTTTCGCTTCTACCCATTTAGAGAAGTGGTCAATCGCAACTACTACAAACTTTCTCTACCCCATCATCACAGGAAATGGCCCTAGTATATCTATTCCGCATTGAGCAAAGGGCCAAGCCTAACCTAAGGGCTGTAACTCTGTGGAAGGCTTCCTGGGTACACGGTTATATTTTTGGCAAGTATTGCAGTGGCGAACTTATTGGTGAACATCCTTCTTCATTGTCGGCCAGTAATACCCTAGGAGTAGAATCTTCCTAAACGTTGTGTTTGAACCTTCATGTGTCCCACAAACACCTTCATGGGTTTCTCTTATAATGTAGTTGCCTTCTTCTTCAGTTAGGCACTTTGCCCAAGGATGCGACTTTGATCTTTTATAGAGTTCTCCATTCTCAACTGCATAGTTTGCAGCTTTTCTATAGAGTCTGATCGCCTCCTATCTGTTAATTGGGCTCACATCATTCTGTATAAAGTCAATGATCGGACTCATCCAATTGCTGGTAGTCTGAGACACAAGGATTTCATTGAGCTTGTAGCTCGGCTAGCTTTGATGCTCAACCATTACTGCTCCTGGTAACCCCTCCCCTTTTGCTGTGATTTTAGCTATGGCATCTGTCTTTGTTATCCTCCCGATCTATTTGAGTTATTTTCCAAGTACAGCCCTCTCTTTCTAGCTTGTGCTAGAGGGAGAGGGCTAAGGAGTGATACTTGGTTAAGCATGCCTCTTTGGTGGTGAATGTACCTGTGATTTGGTTAACCACAAGCTCGGAGTCTAGGAAAATGTGAAGCGTTGGAGCACGTACCTCTAGGGTAGCTTGAGCCTTGTGATTAAGCCCTTATACTCAGCGTCATTATTGGTTGTTGCAAAGTCTAATTGCACGGTGTATAGAACCTTTATTTTCCCTAGTCCTTGCATCGCAATTCCCGCCGCAACCAAACTTCCTAGGGCCCTATCTATGTGTAGCAACCAAGTGTCGCTATCAAGATTCATCTCACTGGCTATTGGTTCGCCCTCTTGATGTCCCCTAGAGAACTCAACTACAAAGTCTGCAATACTTGTGCCTTAAGAGTAGGGCGAGGTGTATACCTAATGTCAAATTTGAGTAGCCTAATTGACCATTAAACCGATCTCCCAGATGTCTCAGCTCGGTACAAGACCTTCTTTGAAGGACGGTTAGTGCAGACAAACGCAACATGAGAATGGAAGTAATGTTTGTAATCTGTTTGCCGAGGTAAGGATGGTAAAGGCCAACTTTTTAATATTTGGATATCGCAACTCAGCACCTCTTAAAACTTTGCTAGTGTAGTAGATGGGGTACTGCTCGCCTTTTTCTTCTTTGACTAGCACCGATGCTACCCTGTCTTCAGTAGTGGCTAAGTACAAGTACAGAGGTTCGTCGTTTCTGGGCTTGCTTAGGAGAAGTGCTGAAGATAGGAAATCCTTTATCTTTTCAAAGGCGAGCTGACAATTATCATCCCACTGGAGACCCTTCGATTGCTTCAAAGTTTGGTAAAAGGGCATGCATCTCTTAGCCGAGCATGAGATGAAATGCCCAAGAGCTGTGAGTCGACCGTTCAACTGCTGGACTTCATAAATGTTGGTAGGTGTTTGCATCTACAATATTGCTTTTATCTTTTCAAGGTTCACTTCCCTCTCTATGATATTATGAACCCCATAAATTTTTCTGCCTTCACTCCGAACATGCACTTGTCTGGGTTAAGTTTCATGTTGAATTCGTTTAAAATCTAGAATACCTCCTGTAGATCCCTAGAATGGTTAGTAGCTTGGGTGCTTTTGATGATCATATCATCCACATATACTTCATTGTTCGCCCAATTTGGTGTTGGAACATACTGTTGACCAGCCTCTGGTATGTGGCTCTTGCATTTTTAAGTCCAAAAGGCATGACTTGGTAACAATAGATCCCTTATCAGTGGTAGAACTCATCTTCTCCTCATCCAGCTTGTTCTTATCTGGTGATACCCTACTCCTATATCTATAAAACTATATACTTCAAAGCCAACGGTTGAGTCTACTAGTTGGTCTATGTTGGGTAGAGAATAAGAGTCTTTAGGGCATTCCTTATTTAGATCGGTGAAGTCAACACAAGTCTCCACTTGCAATTGGATTTCAGTACTAACACCACACTTGCTAACCATTTAGGGTAACTAACCTCCCTTATGAAATCGGCCTTCAACAATCTGTCTACCTCGGCTACTATAGCTTGCTGCCTCTCTAGTCCGTGATTGTGCTTCTTTTGCTTGACTGGTTTGTAACTTGGGTTAATGTTGAGGTTGTGGGTTATGGTGTCAGGGATTATTCTAACTATATCTTTTGCAGTCCAAGCAACGCAATCAACGCTACCTGCTAAAACCACCTTAATGTCATTCTGCACTTCCTCTGATAGCTCAACCCCCAGTGTTAAACTTTTCCCTAACTCTACTTCCCATGTCATAAGCTCACCCAGAGGTGTTGGGTTGGAGTCTGAATTGTGTCTGGGTATGTCAAAAGGCTTGTGCTCGACTAGTTTTGCATGTAGTTCTCCGTCGAGCATCCATTTGATTAGGAGGGTAATGGGTAAATTCTTTAATGCTATCATGTAGGCCTCTTGTGCTGTCTTCTAATCGCCCTTTACAACTATGACCTCGCCATTATCAGAGTAAAACTTCATGGTGACATACCTGATACACGTGGCTGCCTTCAATACAAAGCTAGCCTACAAAGAATTATATGGGAAGTGGATGTCTGCTACCATGAATTTTGCTTTAAGTTTTCTTGATGTTCCTTCAGTTCCGAGCTCAAGAGTTAAATCTATAGACCCTGGCACTTGTACAGGCTTCCCTGCCAACCCGACTAGCGGAGTTCGGATAGGCCTTAGTTTCGCCTAGTCTAACTTTAAAGCTTTAAAGGCTTTCATAGTCAGTAAGTTAATTGCATTACCTTCATCTATCAAAATTCTCTTTGCCAGGAAATTTTCCAATATCCCCTCAATTACTAGAGCATCATTATGTAGAGTATGCACATGCTCACCATCTGCCTCTGAGAATGAAATGGGTGGTCTTGTCCCGGGCTTCCGTTGGGGTAGGATTGAGTAGATGTCCCTAGCTCTCCTTTTCTGACCTGAGTTGTTATTCTTGCCTGACAAGCCCTTGAAGATGGTGTGAATTGTGCCTAAGGTGTGGCATTCCTTCGATTGCTTATCCCTCTTGATTGTTACTTCTTGGGTTTGCCCAACAAACTCCTTCAGCTTGCCTTTTTGCTTAAGGCACTCAATCTCTTTCTTCAACTGCCAGCAAGCTTCGGTCTCATGCCCTGCATCTCTATGGAACTCACAATACTTAGTTGTATCTCGACTACCTGAGGTGTCTTCCTTCATTCTTCTTAGATAGTAAAGTTGGACATGGTTCCTATGCTCCCTTGCCCAAGACAATATCTCTGAAGCCTGTTCAGAGGGGTGAACTCCTGTTCTAGCTGCGACCTATCATCTTTTATATAGGGCATTCTAACGGCATAGCTAGTTTGCAGATGTCTAGTGGGCAACCTCCGCCTTGGCGAGCACCTTCATATTAGGGATAAGTGTCACATGTGCCTGGTATTCTCTTCCTTGGGCGATCTCTGTTGATAAGCCTCATAGGCTTCATCCAGCTTAGTGTACTTGTGAGCTCGTGCCATGAGTTCAGTCAAAGTTAAAGGAGGATCTATGCTCAAACTTTCAAATAACTTGTTATACCTACAGTTCTTTGCCATGGCACTGATTGCCACTTCATCATTTAAATTCTCCACTTACATCGCCACCCTTTGACACTTAAAGACGTATTGTCTTAGAGTCTCTCCCTCTTCTCTTTTCAAGTCTACTAAATGAGATGATATCTTTCTAGACGGCACGCATGTTATGAAGTGAGCTTGAAACACTTTGGCTAACTGTGAGAAGGAGTGAACAGACCCCATCTTAAGAGTTTGTACCACTCCTGGGCCGCTCCCTTCAAGGTAATTGGGAAAACGTTACAGATGAGATCTTCTGAGATGGTTTGAAGGTACATCATAGTTCGTAAGGTCGCCAGATGGCTTCGCGGATCAGAAGACCCATCATGTGATTAAAAGGTTGGAATTTTGAACTTCGAAGACCATAGTCTCCTACTTCCCCCAACTCTCTACATTCTCTAACCAGTTCCTTTGCCACGTTTCGGAGGTTGGCATTATCCATGATTAGTTGTGTGTGGCTCGATTCTTGACTATAGGGGACTATCATGCTGAGCTTTGCCTCTCACTCTGCCTCCTGGTCTTGTTCAGGCGCTAGAAGACTTGGCGGTTTAAGTGACGGTGGGGCTGCGGTTGTGTTCTCCGAGGTGTTGGTTCATCTGTTCACCTCAAGGTGCTAGGTTGTCGTTAGGGTGAGGAGTTTTCGAAAGGTGTTTCAACACAATTGTGGATTGTGAATAAGCCTTGGCCAGGATGGCCGCCACCTGAGGGTAGGTCGTGGGTGAGGGAACCAGTATAGTTTGCACGACTGCTTCACCATAGTTATCGCCCTGACCCTCTTTGGTAGGGTGTTTAATGTGGTTGTTGGCTATGATTGTCAAGGGTAAAAAGTAGAAAAAGATCTAGATTCCTAGGGTGTGAAGGTGTGTTCCAGACCAACCGCACCAATTATAACATGCTCAAAAATTGAGTAATGATAAATTGTGAATGGACCCATCCTGAGGGTAAATTTGTAGTATTTATACTGGATTTTAAGATATTTCCCTTAGGATAAGGGTTAAGAATCCTACATTAATTGGTAATTGGAGTTTATTTAAGAGTTTACTATTATTAATGCATATTTTTTTTTTTTGTATATTATCATATAGTTTTCCTAAATTTTGACAACTTTATTGAAAAAAGATTTTAACAAGTTGTGATGCATCTTCAACAAGGTAGATTCTCCTCATGCAAAGTTTTTAATCTCATGTATATTAATTATAAATTTTCCATATACAGATTTCATGTATCCACTAAATGAACTAGGAAAAATATATTTTCCTAATAGATATAGAACAACTGTCCTAACTCTAAGCTCAAACTATAAATATAACTATTTTTCACTTTTGGCAGTTGCAATCTTCCTTAGTTTTTCTATCTAGAAGCCCTTTGTCTTATGGAAAAGATCAATTCCCACATTAATTCAAAGGCTATATCTTTCCCATCATCTTGTTCTATTATAAGTTGATTATCACTAATTCACAACCAACAATATACAACATATCACTCAAACCAAAATATAATTTCATTTTATCTTTATAATCAAAAGTAAATACTTGACTATCAGAATCATAATTGGAAAATAAAGCACTAATTAAATACCAAGGATAGCTATGATCTTTTTCCCCAAAGCTTATCAAGTTCTCAAATCCAGTATCTTCAAAGAAATTATGCACATCAACACCAATATTAAAATTCAGAAGAGGTTTAGAATATTCAAACACTTTCCCCAAACAAGCTCCTGCAATTAAAGAAATAAAATTAATTACTAGCGGGTCACAATAGATTTTTTAATTCACAAAATCGGTCGAAATTGAACTTACTACTAATCTTCACAGAGTCAGATTTCTTTTACATGTTGCCTACCGGTAAGCTACAAAGTCAGAAGAAAAAACTTTGAATAAAACATCAAAAGGAAGTAATAAAATGCAAGGGTGAGGAAAACAAAACGCAAAGCTTTTAAAATTTAAAAGCTTTATAATCATGAAACATTTTATAAACATGAGATAAATGTAATATTTAATATAAATATGAATATTTTGTCACTATGTGAGTTAAAAGGTTTGGAAGGAAAGATCTTAATGAAATAATCTTGCTCAAAATATCTTCTTATAAATATATACACACACATTAAAACGGAAACCATAATCACTGTTCAAGGACCAATGTTATACTGACTTAACCATTTTTTTTCCATACTATTCCATATATTACCCTTTTGCTTTTAATCGTTCAACCAACAATGGGTAGATTTTTTTTCCCTACCGACTTCACTCTCTTCTTCACCATATACCTCTTCTAGCTCCATCTTCCAAGTAACTTTCCTTTTTAATTTGATTTTATACTCTTTTTAATTTCTATTGTTTTGTCCTATTCTTCTATAAGAAACTTAAAAATACTCTTTAGATTAGAGATTTCTGCTTCTTTTGTTGACAATGAATTTTGAAACAAGATAAACCAACTTCTTTTTCTTTTGTTTTGCATGAAACTCATATCCAGTTTTCTTTCTAGATTTTATATTTGAGGATTTTATATTACTCTTTTTTTTGCTATTGAAAAGTTTTATTTGGGCCTTTTACAATTTGCGATAGTTAGATCCTTTGATTGCTTATATTTAATTTGTCTTTATTGCATGTACTGAAGATGGTTCATATTCATTGATTTTAAGTTACAATTTGAGTTAATTAAAAAAGCTAGATAGATTTGGAGTGTATGCTTCTAAAGATGTTGAACAACTTCACCTTGTCAAAGTGATTTTTGTCCTTTTATCAGTATGTTAAATGTTATTGACAACAATACTTTTATCTTTTTTTCAATGGTAGTGTGTGAGTGTTTACATGTTATTGTCATATCAAACAATTTGTCTTTGTTTGTTTTAGATGATTTAAGTCTATTATAGGTGCATTTAACGACATTACAGTATATTAATTTTCAATCCTCTAGGTTGAATATATGTTTGGAACATAAGACATTTTCAAGTATAAAATCCTATTTTATATATGGAATTCAGGATTTATTGTTGCAAATTTTAATCTAAATTTGAAGGACTAGAACATCCTTGCTTTTTCTATCTCCATTTCAAAGTGGTATTGATATCATACGAAACTGACCATCATTTATCTTAGAATAACATAAATATGTGCAAAACAGTGCTTCCAATTTTTTTTTTCATACAATTATTTAATTTTATAAAACTCATGTTGCTTGGCTTTTTGTTATAGTTCTTCTAATATATCAATTTCTATCATCTTGCTTGACAATGGAACTGGAAAAACTATACTTCCATCTACCTGATAATTTCCGTTGTTATTTATTTTATTGTTTTATGTTCCGAATCATTTTGAGTTCAGATTCAAGATTTTTTTTCTCTTTTTTTTTTTTTTTGATATTATGGACATGGATTGAAATTTGAAATGCTTAATGCATTTGCAACCAATTGTTGTTACAGATCATGATGATTAATTAGTTTGCATTCAAATATGTTGATTTTTGACAGTTTAAGCTCTGCATTTTGAGGCTAATGAATGACCATTTCTAGAAAAAGTTATGCTAATGTAGTTCTTTTTGAGAATTTGAAAATTGATCATTGAAGAGATTTTTCCTATTGCTAATAGGTGTAGGCTATTTAGCGATTTCAGGAGTTTCAACAGCTTTGAGCTTTATGGGTTTATAATGTTAGACAGAGTTATAGTTAGACAAACTAAAATCCTTATTAGTCCACATAATAATGACCACATTCTTGAGTTATCATTGGGCTCCTGTACTACTATTGTAATGCTAGCAAATTGTCTTCAATGCATTCATTATACTCAATCTATGTGTGAAGGTAAATTTTTTGTTTTACTAAATGGCTTTTGGGTTTGAAGTATTAGAAGTTATGTGGTGGTAAACACGTTGAATGCATTGTTGGTTTTGTTGATAAAGATAGAAGCAATTTTGTTGAAAGACCCAAAACGAGGTCTTATCCAAACATTAGAAATATTAACTTGAAATCTGGATATGTTCTGTATTTGATCATAATAAAAGAGGAACATTTACATTGTTTTTCATCTGTAACTGTAAATAGACCTAAGTCTGATTCTTTGATCTTAAATGGATTTTCATACATCGATCATAATAAAAGTACACACAACTCTTTGCTATTGTCTAAGCTATTGTTAAAGGATATTTTTTATTTGCTTCCAACGTCAATTAGCATTTGATTCTTTGATAGAAAATGTTTGGTTATAGTTCAACTAGATATATTGTGTATTTATTTATTTTTATTCTTTTTAAAAGGTTGGTTATAGTTCAAGTAAATATATTCTGTATTTATTTATTTTTATTCTTTTTAAAAGGAAAGAGGGGACAAGAAAGTTATGGTTATTGGTTTTCATTTTACAGATTGATCACTGTAATTATATGCTACTTTAAGAAAAATGAAGGTCGCATTGTTCTCTTACTGAATGAGTTTTTGAGACCTTTTCTATATTAATATAATAAACTATCCTAATTGAGTTTGAGTTCACAAATTTCTTTTTGTTAGTAATTTTTTTTCTTTTACAGTTTAGTTTAACAAGCCGCAGCAAAGCGCGATTTCAACTACTTCTATATATATATATAATGAAATTGCATTAATGTTGGCAAATTGTTTATGTTTTTTCTTTAATTCGCCAACAATGATGCAATTTCATAATTCTGCCTTAATATTCTAAACAAATCATGATGTTCACACTTGAGAAAAATTTGCTGTAATAAAACATAAACAATTGAAATCATCTTTGATATAAGATTATTGTTGGCGAAATTGTTTTTGTTTTTTCTTTAATTCACCAACAATTATATATTTTCATAATTCTATCTTGATTAACTGAAAAAATTATGATATCCATGCTTGGGAGGAATTTACTGTAACAAAATATAAACAATTGAAATCAACATTAACATACAATATTGAAAATAAAAACTTAGCTTCATGCATTAAAACAGTTTAAGTCAGAAAATTTCTTCTTATGGAACATAGGAAGAATAATTAAATGATACCTTAATATTATCGTCTTCTTAACTTTAACGAATTTTCCAGGTTGACGAATGCTTCCATAGTTCCAAAGGTTGCATTATAATTAATGTGCAAAATAACAATCAAATGATCACATACAAAACTATAGAAAAACATTAAGTATATATGTATACATACACAACAATAAATTAAAAACAGAACACTAATAATTATGGCAACACAAAAATAGTAATAATAAGAAAAACATCAATATTTCAAGTTATTATACATAAGTAAACATAATAGTTAGAGTTGTAGCAATTCATTACTTAAACAAAATAACATAATTAAATATAATTATACTAACTGTTCATGTTAAATTAAAACTTGAAAATATAGAGACTACTATCACACGATTACACAACACCACTTAAAAATGCAAGAAAATATAAAAGATATTAGAACTTCAAAATTAAGGTAAAAATCAATAGTATGAATGAAAAAATATAACAACTTTTCCAATGGTTGGGTATAGCCTTTCCTCATTACAACATTTCAGATTGCCTCATTTTCCTTTCTTCCTAAATTATCATCTAGAGAAATATTTTGTCCATTGTCCCAAATAATATGATTTTCCAGCAATAAGTCCATAACTTGTCACAATCATTATGACAGCATATTTATTAATATTGCCTTGAGCTCCTTTGTCCTATTGTGAGTTGCTTGCATAGAAGCTTAGAGAAAAGCTTTAGGAGCCTTCATCTTTACTTTGATTTTCTTCTTCTTCCTCAGAGATACATGAATCGCTTTGTATCTTGGAATCAACATAAACATTATCATATTGAGACAATATTGAGTTTTAGGAAGACATGTTGCAATTTATTTTAGTGAAATGCTATCAATAATACTATAAATTTATACTAAGAATTTATGCTAAAAAATATTTTACAAAAAAAGGTAATCTCTATTGTTATATAAAAAAATTAGTACAAAAACACTACTCTGTTACAAGAAAAAGAGAGTAACGTCTCAAATATAGAAAAAAAAAATGATTTAATGAATAAGATGACAATGATAGAAGAGTGAGCAAGAGATGAAAAGAAAATAAAAATAGAGATTCTGAATTCATGGATGTAGGAGCTTGATTAGTTTATTAGGAAAGAAATTATAATGACTTAAGTTTGTGGGTCCCGAATATGTATGGCACAACCCAAGAGGGGGGGGTGAATTGGGTTTTCTAAAAACTGAAATAAATTTTAGAAATTCTAAATAAGAATTAGAAATCTAAGTGCAGCGGAAAACACACACAGAACTTTGTGAGAATAGAATATGGATTAGAATATCCTCACAATGTTCTAATCTTAAATATAGAAAGTCTGTGCAAAGTGCAGCTATTGATTAGAACAACTTCACACTGACTTGTACAATATCAGAGCTTCTTTATGAAGGAAAGTTATCGAACTCAGAACTTCCTCATAAAGCTTGCAGAAACATATAAAGCTATGTGAAAGATAGTTATTAAAATTCAGAACTTCTTCACAAAGCCTTAATCAAATATTAGAGTAACTTTATGATGGAAAGTTATCAGGATAAGAACATCCTCATAAAGTTTAGAAAATAAATTATAAACCCAAACAGTGAATTATACTGGAAATAGAACAACAGTTAGAACATTGTATATTCACTTTATTAGAATACCAGAGTTCTAATGTTCAGAATAGATAAGACTTATTGCCGTTTTAGAACATCTGAATTATTAACAATTTCAGCGTTTCTAAAAATTAAACAAGAGTGTAAAAGAGACAGTATCAACCAAACTTCAGAAATAAAGAGATCAACACCGAGAGTTATAGTGGTTCGGCACTAACTCGCTTACATCCTCTCCCCAAGATGCATCTTGAGATCCTCCACTAAGTTATCTCTTTTAAAGGGTAAGAGACAAGCTAACAGTACAAGGCAATAGATCAAAAAACTAGATCTACCCTTTTGTCCCACTAGATTTTTCAAAGGTTCTAGTCAACCTCAACCCTTTCTGTTTTTGGTAGAGTACAGAAAACTCGATTCAAGACATTACTATCCCACACATGGAGAAGGTTGCTTGATAACCTCTATCTCAATAGCTTCTAACCTAAGCTATTACACTCAAAAGTTTAACAAATAATGGGCCTGTCTACTGTAGATTACACAATCTAAATAGACAGAAAGAAACGCCTATATAAGCACAGGAAAAACAGTTTTATCAGATTAGAAGATCGATTAGAACACAGAACTGTTTTTCAAAAGTAATTGTAAAAATTCTTTTCACTTTAAATATTGAAAACGTTAAGTGTAGAGATGAAAAGAAAATGGGGGTAGAGTAAGTTTTGAGAGAAAAGGATTCGTTCAATGAGAGAGAGTGCTCTTAAAACAAATACTCTTACTTCACCAAATGTTTAAGGCGTGAGTGTTCCTTTATATAGGAAACAAAGGAGCTGTCGCCTTTTGGAAAGAGATCAGAATATCTTCTTTCCTTGTTTAGAAGATATGAAAATCTTTGTTACCAAAATTTACTTTATCCCTTTTGGTAAGAGAATAAAACCCGATTTTTCCTTTAGAAAAGATTTTCAACAGCGTTTATTTGGGAAAGATATTTTTGCGGAAGGATACTCTTACTAAAACCGAAAGAGATTCTCTTTCGTTTTTAAGGTAAGAAAATAATTTTAAGTACTTCAGATCTATCAAAATATATTTCCGAAAAGAGTATGATTTGTATTACCAAAAACATTAGAGAAGAAATCTCTTTTGTTTTAGGAAAACAAATCTTTTTGATTTAAAGGAATATTTTCGAAAATAAATTATTTTGAAGAAAATTAATTTTTCGAAAAATATTTTTGAGAGAGAAATAAATTTTTGTGCTCATATATGGATTTTCTCTCTATCCTACAAAGTTTCCTAAATTCCTAGCTACTAGGTTCTTCGAAATCTTCACACTCAATGTAGGGCTTGCCTTGCACGATTTCTTTCCATAGAAAATTCTGCATAAAATAAATTAGCACGAGTAACATAATTTTAAATTTATTCGTTTTGTATTAATCATCAAAATCCGAGATTAAAAAATCGACCCTTGAGCCAACAATCTCCCCCTTTTTGATGATGACAAAACCAATAAATTTAGCAAGCATAAAAACATGTGCTCCCCCTGAATTTTATGCATATAAATTCTAATCATGCCAAAAGATTTTTAGAGTAGAGCAGATTAGAACATGTATTTTGCTCCCCCTGAATAGATGCAGTAAAACTGTTTTATGAAAATTAGAACTAGGGAGGCATTTTTAGAAAATGATTTTAGAACTAGCAAAAATAAGCAAGATATTCTAAGTTCTAACAATCAGAGCATATGTATATTAGAACTAGCAGAGATAGACAAAGCATTCTAAGTTCTAATAAACAGATCATATGGTCAGAGCAAAAGACTAAAAGCTAATGTTTAGAAATAGAACAAAAAGATCTTATGATCAACCTGCAAAACAATCGTTAGAATAAGAATCTAAGTTCTAAAAAAAAAACACATAGCTTATCATGTAGCTCACTAACATAGACCATATAGAAAATGATAATCTGTAAATATACAAATTAGAAAATATTAGCACACAGATAACCACTATATATCAGTACTTTGGTTGCCAAGTACGTATCAACATTGTTCAAAAAATCACCAAACTACCTGTTCTCCCCCTTTTTGTCACCATATAAAAAGGGTTAGGCAAAATCATAGCAAAAATAAGGAAAATAAACAGTTCAAAAAATAATCCTACGAAGATAAAGCAAAGAAACAAAATAAAATAAATTATTCACAACATATAGAAAACAGATCAGAGAGGCTTAGGACCAATTCTAAGTCTCTTAGAACTCCTCAAAGGCTGAGCTGGAACAGTCTCAGAAGGACTCTCTGGCCTTTTAGAAGAAGGGTGTAGGGGAGACTTCTTTCCATGAGTCCTGTGCTTGCCAGCAGTATGCTTCACATTCTTTGGCTTTTCTGAGGAGGGGATGTAGGTTGTCCCTTTCACTTTGAGAGTGGCTAGCTTTCTTGTGTTTACATCCTTCATTTTCTCCAAGGTCTTGATGAGTGATTGATTCTGATCAATAATAGTTTGACACTGCTGTATCACCTCATCAATTTCCTTGTTGTGCTCCTCTATGAGTTCCTTTTCTATTCTCCCCAGCATAATTTCCCTGCTTCTTTGCGCAGATAGCAACTCAAACTCTTGTTCTGTCTTGTCTTCAGTTGTCTTTTCTTCATTGCTAATCTCTAACTTCTCAGTCTCAGCGTCACTGCCTTCTTCCACTTTCTTCCCTTTTTCTGATTTCTCCGGCTCTTCTTTCTTGCCTGTTTCTTTTTCTAATTCTTCTTTCTCTACAGTGCTCTCCCTTTTTGTTTCTTCTTTTTCTACAGTGCTTTCCTTTTCTCTTTCTTCTTTTCTTTCCACTTCTAATTCCTCTTCTTGTGTTCCTTCTTCTTCTTCTTCAGCCTTTTCTGCTGACTTCTGTAACACCCCTTCCCGGTCCACCCGTTAACCCGAATGAATCGAGCCGAGACGCTACAATCTGGTTGAACTTATATCCTGTCATGCTGATATCATACTGTATGCAAAATATGAATATAAACACTCCCAATTACACTCTAAACTTCCAACATCTCCAAGAATCATCATAACACAATAACCCTTTATATATATCTTTACATAATTGTATAAATCCTCAAAAGCATTTAATATCTAGCAATTAATTTCATTCAGAATCTATATCAAGTTTTCATGACCTAATCATACCACCTATAGTAAACTATTTCATCGTCAATCATTTCATAAATATTATTCTTATCTCCAACTACTTACACCAAAATAATTACATGTTTCACTTATATTTACAATCACATAAGCTCTAACAATAAAAGAATTATACATGCCATAAATCTTAATACATGCCATAATTCTTAATTATACATCTCTCAATCTACTATGACCAAATTAAGCACTTCTGCTTTGATAGTACTCCTCAAGTCTTCAAGTAGCAACCACGATCTTCAACCTGCGCGTGATGAAAATCGATGCACTGAGTATAAAACTCAGTGGTGCTCATAATTCACATACTAAACAAAGTGCGATGGCAACTAACTTAAAATACCAATTTCATAAAGCATTGATACTCATAGAATCAGTAAATTTCAACATAAATGTCTCTTTATAGCAACGAATAAATTTCTAATTCATAAACATCAATAATTGAGTTCTAATTTCTCATAAAGCATTTACATGAACTTAAATCACGCATTATGATGCTATCATGATCTTACCTGCTGTTCATTATGCTGTATGAACTCTGCAACTTTGATTAAACTCAGTGAATATCACAATGAATGAAGAAACATATAAGCACATACATATGTGGAAATAAATACACATTTACTCACATATAGAATGTAAGCACACATATCATGATACTTTCATGTTTAACTTGATGATCTTTCTTGCTGTTTAGTATACTGTATGATTATGCAATTTGCAGTCAATATAACTGTATAGCTCCATAAGGTTATAGTGAAACCGAAGTGATAAGAACTGTATGAAACTGTATGCTTGGCTGCTATGGCCTGTATAATCATATCCACTCAACGGCCTGTAGCCGGAGTAACAAACTGTATAGGGCGCAGATCTGCTATTCTATGTCGCGACATAGCCTTATCTACATGGTTTCTACCTAACCTCAATGGAGCATATTAATGGAATGTCAATAGATAAGCAAAAGCAAAATAACTGTGTCATAATTTGCATGCTTGTGTCATGTCATTTTCACATATTTGTGTCATAACAATTAACTGCTTCATCATTTCATTGCTTACCTGTATGCTGATAGCCTCGCCAAGTAGGCAACCTGTGTCATGTTAGTTTCACACCACTTGCATGTTTGCATTTTGTTTTTATACATGTGTTCATGATGTCTTTTTGCTTTAAAATGGTTGAAGACATACAAGTTGAGAAAAGGAATACAATTCATAACTTCATACACCATTTCACATCATTTCACAATTGCATAGAATACAATTACAAGTTGTGTTTACCTCATTTCACATCATATACATGTTTGCATGTTACTTTGATACATGATTTAATGTTGTATTTTGTTGTGAAATGATTGGAGGCATACAAAGTGAGCAAAGGAATCCAATTGCATAGAAAAAGAAGTCCAAAAGTGCATGAAAATACAAGTCGCGAGCGCGCCTTGCAAGGTCGCGAGCGCGTAATGCACATCTGAAGGTCAGAGAGCTTCCAGGTGCAAGTCGCGAGCGCGTAAATGCAAGTCGCGAGCGCGTATGTGTTATCGGCACAAGTCGCGAGCGCGTAAATGCAAGTCGCGAGCGCGTACAATGCCAAAAGAGAGACAGTGAGTTATCAGGCCAAATACGCGAGCGCGCAGTGCAAGTCGCGAGCGCTTCCAGGCCAAGGGCCAAGTCGCGAGCGCGTCTTGCAAAGTCGCGAGCGCGAGAAGAGCAAAATGAGAGGCAGAGAGTTTCAAGCACAAGTCGCGAGCGCGCAGTGCAAAGTCACGAGCGCGCGACGTGCTTCCAGCCTGAGCAATGCAAGTCGCGATCGCGCGACGTGTTTCCAGCCTGCGCAGTCTGTACTCTTTTGGTCATATCTCTCAATATACAACTCCGATTTGAATGATTCAAAAACCCATGTAAAGCTAACACATAGAGGAACAAATAACTCTTCTATGACACTTCCTAATTCCATCATTAAATGGGGTCAAAATCAAGATGAAGTTACTGGTCACATTTCCAGCAAGCCCTGTTTCAACATAAACTCAATATTTACTTCATTTATTCAATACCTCCCCTGTTTTCTCACCATTTCCAGTTCTCCCACTCAAAATGAAGCAATATTATCTCATTAACAACAAACCACACAATTTCTCATGCAAAGAAAATGGTAAATATAAAGAGATATCACACCTTCACTTAACAAGCTTGGAATCTTCTTCTTAGCTTCCTTTTTCTTCTACCTTGAGCTCACCTCTCTTGGATAGAATAGAAGTTGAATTAATGTTTAACTCCCATGAAAATCTTCACCACCATTAAACGTGATGGAGAAAGGAAAGTTTTAGAGGAAAGTAGAGGAAGAAGATGAAGATAAGGATGAAGAAATGAAAATGAAATGGAATCCACAGGTAGTCTCTAGAATGTCATTGATTTTTATATGAAAATTACCAAATGGTACCTCAAATGTCAAAATGGTACAACTTAATACCTCAACTTTATACTTTAGTGAAATCAAGTCCTAATCCTTATACTTTGATCTTTTTGTTTCCTTCAAGTAAGTCCACTTCTTTTCCTTATTTCAATTACATCCCATTCTAGCCCACTCTAGAATCTAATGGATCGAACCGGGTTTTGGATCAGCCCGACTCGACTCTAAGCAACGACCCGATTCAATAGAAAAATGGGACGTTACAACTTCTCTTCTTTCTCTTCTGATTTCCTCTCTTCTTTTACTATTTCTTCCAACTTCCCTTTTCCTTTTTCTTTCTTCTTTTCAGCTTCGCTTTTTACTTTCTTTTGTTTTTCAATTTCTTCTTTTTCCTTTTCTTCCTTCATTTTCTCCTTCTTTTCTTCCTTTACTTCCTTTTCTTTCTCTTCTTCATCATCTTTCATCTTCAAGGACCCGCTGTCCAACTTAGAAACAGAACTACCAACATGCTCACCCAAATCAACATTCAAAAACTCAAAAACTAGTGTAAGAATCATCCCATAAGGTAGCTTCTTGGGATTATTCTGCAGCTTATCAAAAATAATGTGACATAGGTTGAGGGTTTTTCTCTCAACAATGTGCCACATTATACACAATTCTACCTGATTCACGTATGTCAAAGAGGCGCTCTTGGGATAGATGTAATGAACGATAATCTTGTACAGCCATTTCATGCTCTCTGTTAGGTTAGAGCATTCTATCGAGCCCTGTTTATCTGCAGACAACTTCTTCACAATTTTTCTCACAAATTCTTCCTTTTTGTAGTCGCTAACCTTAGACACATCTTTGATTTTGGTCACTCTGGACCCAACATTTGGAATACCAAAAATTTTCCCAAAGTCATCATACGAAAACTCTCTGACCTCACCCTGAAGTTTCACAGAGATCGCCTCTATTCCACTTGCTTTCAACGAGCCATAAAATTCCTTCACCAAACTCTCATAACATAGTGCATTTAAGGACAGAAAGTTCATCCAGCCTTGGAACTCAAAGAGCTCCTTAAAATTAAACTCATTGCCACCAAAAAACTTCCAGTCTATCACATAAGAACGCATGAGAGGGTAAGTTGAGAGAATCGACTTACCTTTGTCATGAGCTTTCATTGCTTGTTTCTGTGAAGTACCCGTTTCGATTTTCCTTTTCTTAGGTTTCTCCTCTGCCTTTTTCTCCTTCATCTCTTTCTGTTCATACTTCTTTGAAAGCTTCTTTAGAAGCTGAAGCTCTTGCTCAGTAAGAGAGTCAGATGAGGAGTTTGAACTGGATTCGGCCATTGTTGCGGAAACTCAAAAGCAACTTAGGGTTTCAGTTTTCAAATAGAAGATAAAGAGAATACTAAGCGGTTAACACAAAATAGAGACACTTAAGTGGCGGAAGAAAGAAATAAAAAACAGTTTTTAAATGAAATTCAAAACGACAAATAAGACACAAGAAACAAAATAAATAAAGGAAATAAAACAAAAAATAAAACCCTAAAACCGCCAAAGCACTAAAGACAAAAAATAATAAAAAACAAACACAATAAAATAACTGTTTTAGTCTAAAGCAAGATTCTGATAATGACTTTAGAAAGTCATATCGGAGCAATGTGCGATTTTAGACAGAAATCAGTTTTCACACAGAATGAAAAATTAGAACAAAGCAAATCTTCTATTCTTGAAATTAGAAAGCAGTTTAGAACATACTTACAGAGTTCTAAAGTTACGAGTTTAGAACTAACATACTAAGCTCTCTTCTAATTGAGCAGAATTGATTTTCATTCAAAGGTTTTGTAAAGATATCTGCCAATTGTTTTTCTGTGGGAATAAACTCAATCGTGATATCTCCTTTTTGTACGTGATCACGTATGAAGTGATGTCTGAGTTCTATATGCTTGGTTCTAGAATGCTGAACTGGATTCTTGGATAAATTAATGGCGCTTATGTTGTCACATTTGATAGGCACTGTTTCTAATTTCATTCCATAGTCTGCCAACTGTTGTTTTATCCATAGAACTTGTGCCACACAACTTCCACCAGCAACATATTCTGCTTCTGCAGTGGAGAGAGCAACAGATGTCTGTTTCTTGCTAAACCAAGATACAAGGGCGCTACCCAGAAATTGACAAGTCCCAGACGTGCTTTTTCTATCTATTCTGCTTCCTGCAAAATCAGAATCACTATACCCAACAAGATCAAATGTATCATCTTTAGAATACCACAAACCCAGATTAGAAGTTCCACAAAGATATCTTAGTATTCTTTTCACAGCAATTAAGTGAGATTCTTTGGGACACGATTGAAATCTAGCACATAGACAAACACTAAAGTGTATGTCTAGTCTGCTTGCCATTAAATATAGCAAAGAACCAATCATACTTCTAAATAGCTTGATATCCACGTCTTTGCCTTTTTCATCTTTTTCTAATTTTGACGATGGACTCATTGGAGTACTACATACCTTGGCATTTTCCATTTTGAATCGTTTCAACAACTCTCTAGTATATTTTGCTTGATTAATGAAAATTCCATTCTCACATTGTTTGATTTGAAGCCCTAGGAAGAAATTTAATTCTCCCATCATACTCATTTCGAACTCACCCTGCATAATCTTAGAAAATTCCTTACAAAGAAGGTCGTTAGTTGAACCAAAGATTATGTCATCAACATATATTTGTACAACTAGAATATCATGTGCTTTGTTTTTAATAAATAGTGTTGTATCAACCTTTCCTCTTGAAAAACCATTTTCTAATAGAAACTTACTCAATCTTTCATACCAAGCTCTAGGAGCTTGCTTTAAACCATAAAGAGCTTTAGTAAGTTTGTAAACATGATTAGGTTTATCAAAAATCTCAAAGCCCGGAGGTTGTTCTACATACACCTCTTCATTTAGAAAATCGTTTAGAAAAGCACTTTTCACATCCATTTGATATAACATGAAGTTTTTAAAGCATGCAAATGCACAAAGCATTCTAATGGCCTCAAGTCTAGCAACAGGAGCAAAGGTTTCATCAAAATCGATGCCTTCTTCTTGGTTGTACCCTTGAGCCACTAATCTTGCTTTATTTCTCACAACATTACCTTGTTCATCAAGCTTATTTCTAAACACCCATTTTGTTCCAATAACAGAATGGTTTTTAGGTCTAGAAACAAGTTTCCAAACTTGGTTTATCTCAAATTGATTTAGCTCTTCTTTCATAGCAAGAATCCAACTTTCATCATTTTGAGCATCTTCTAACTTTTTAGGTTCTAATTGAGAAACGAAAGCAACATTACCAAAATATCTTCTAAGTTGAGCTCTAGTCATCATCCTTTCTGAGGGATTATCCATTATGTCTTCTTGGGGATGATACTTGTGAAATCGCCATTCTTTTGGTAATTGAGAATCTTCATTTTCTGTTTCTGGCATTTGGCTTTCAACTATGTTCTGATCTTCATGTTCTAATTCTGGTTCAGCCTGATTATTGATGTTCTGATCACTTTCTGGCTGTTCTAGTTGTTCTAATTGCTCATTCTGCTTCTCAGGATTAGAATCTACAACATCATCATTTTCTAATGTTCTAGAAGTAGAGTCAGTTTCATCAAACACAACATGTATTGATTCTTCTACAACTAGAGTCCTTTTATTAAATACTCTATATGCTTTACTATTATTAGAATATCCCAGAAAAATCCCTTCATAAGATTTTGCATCAAATTTAGCAAGATAATTTTTCTTGTTATCTAGAATAAAGCATTTGCACCCGAAAATATGAAAATAACCAATATTTGGTTTTCTACCTTTGTATAGCTCATATGGAGTCTTTTTAAGTTCAGATCTTACCAAAGCCCTGTTTAGAATATAACAGGCAGTGTTGACTGCTTCTGCCCAGAAATACTTTGGTAGTTTAGAATCACTTAGCATGGTTCTGGCCATCTCTTGAAGTGTTCTATTCTTGCGTTCCACCACTCCATTTTGTTGAGGTGTTCTAGGTGCTGAGAAGTTATGGAAGATTCCTATTTCGTTGCAAAAAGCATTGAATTTCTGATTTTCAAATTCTCCTCCATGATCACTTCTAATTGCCGTGATGTTGTATCCTTTCTCATTTTGTATTTTCTTGCACAGATGAACAAACATGTCATATGACTCATCCTTATTTCTAAGGAAGAGTATCCAGGTGAATCTTGAGTAATCATCTACAATAACAAATGCATAGAATTTTCCTCCAAGACTAGAAGGAGTAATTGGACCAAATAAATCAAGGTGCAGCAATTCTAAAGGTCTAGAAGTAGAAACCATGCCCTTAGATTTAAAAGAAGTTCTGGTTTGTTTGCCCATTTGACAAGCATCACAAATGTGATCTTTTTCAAATTTCAACTTTGGCAAACCACGAACCAAATCTTTCTTAGACAGTTTAGAAATAAGGTGCATGCTTGCATGTCCAAGTCTTCTATGCCATAACCAACTAGAATTATCAATGGAAACTAAACATATATCCTGGTTATGCATATCAGAGAGATCTACGAGGTATATATTTCCAAACCTTTTTCTAGTGAATAAGGTTGTGTTATCATTCATGTTCTGAACTTCACAATGAGAAGGTTCAAAGATCACTCTTCTATTTTTATCACAGATCTGACTCACACTTAACAAGTTATAATGTAATCCTTCCACTAAGGATACATCTTCTATTGAAGGATTAGAACCTACCACACCAATACCAACGATCTTACCTTTTGCTTTATCTCCAAAGCTTACCGTACCTCCCTTTTTCTTTTCTAATCTGGTGAACCTATTTTTGTCACCAGCCATATGCCTAGAGCAAGCGCTGTCCATGTACCACATCTCTGTTTTCAGCTCGCTCCTTAGGCACACCTGAAAAGATCAAGCAGATTTAGGTACCCAACTCATATTGGGTCCTGGAGGATTAGTGGTAACAGGTGCACTATGATTCTTTTTGTTGAAACTTTGATGTTCTAAAGTCACAACATTAGAAACAGCATTTTTCTGATTAGAAACGCGATTCAATTTAGAAATGCTATTAGAACTTGTCTTCTCTTTAGAAAATGATTCTGAAATAGATTTTAGAATTCTAATCTCAGTTTTCAAGGATTCATTTTCAGAATTCAGATTTTTGCATTTTTCTTCAAGAAGAGTCAGATTTTCAGAAAATCAATTATTACAACTTTTAAGATCTTTGATTTCTATAATAAGATCTTTGCATGTAACTTCTTGATAAAAAGCATCTTTTAAATGATTACTTTTAGATTTTAATTTTCTGAAATCTTTCTTTAGAACTTTATGCTTTCTGACAAGTTTTTCAAACTTATTGCAAAGATTATTGTAAGTATTTAGAAGATCACTTTCTGATTCGGGTTCAGAAATACTTACAGTGCTTTCATCATTCTCATGGATCGTTGCATTTGTTTCGTTGATTCCAGCTTTCTGTGTTGAAGTCAAAGTGCTGATTTCTTTAGATTCAAAGTCAATAGTAGCCATCAGACAGATGTTAGCAATTTCTTCTTGATCATCATGGCTTTCAGAATTAGAATCATCTGAATCACTCCAGGCAGCTACGAAAGCCTGCTTCGGCTTCTCTTTTGTTGACTTCTTTTTCAGTTTAGGACAATTTGGCTTGATATGTCCAGGTTTGTTGCATTCATAACAAACCACTTCAGAAGGTTCTTTCTTAGGCAAGTTACTATTTTTAGATGGAAAGTTCTTTTTATTAAACTTTTTCTGTGGCCTTCCACCCTTTCGATAGAACTTTTTAAATCTTTTAGCAACAAGTGCTAAATCATCACTATGAAGATCAGAAGAACTTTCTTCACTAGAGTCTACCCTCAAAGCCAGTCCTTTCTTTTTCTTATCTTCCGTTGTCAAGGAAGATTTCATTTCTTCTGAGACAAAAGCTCCTATAAGATAATCATAAGTGACGGGAGTCTCTTTGTAATTCATAACAGTTCCTATAGAATCCCATTTTCTAGGTAGAATTCTAAGGATTTTCTTAACAAGCTCATCTTCTGAAATTTCCTTTCCGAGAGTTCTCAAAGGATTAACTATATTGGTAAATCTAGAATTTAGTTCTGCAATAGTTTCTCCTTCTTTCATACTAAACATTTCATATTCTCTCCAAAAGATATTTATTCTGGATTCTTTTACCCTGTCTGTACCCTCATAGGTTACTTTAAGTTTTTTCCATACCTCTGTCGCAGATTTACATCCAGACACTTTGTTGTATTCAGTTGCATCTAAAGCACAATGAAGAATATTAATGGCTTTTGCATTTACGGCAATATCATTCCAGTCACCATCGGTATATTCTTCTTCAGTTTTTCTAACTAGCTCATCTCCTACAGTTTTCATGGGAATGCGAGGACCAGTTATAACATTTCTCCAACAATTTATATCAACTGATTTCATAAAATTCTCCATTCTAGTTTTCCAGTAAGAGTAATTAGAGCCATTGAACAAAGGAGGTCTAGAAACAGATTGTCCTTCTAAAGTAGAAAGAGGAAGTGGGGTTGCCATGGGATCTTATCTCTTAAGCGGTTAAGCTTAGGTAAGTCAAGAGCCAAAGCTCTGATACCAGATTGTGGGTCCCGAATATGTATGGCACAACCCAAGAGGGGGGGGTGAATTGGGTTTTCTAAAAACTAAAATAAATTTTAGAAATTCTAAATAAGAATTAGAAATCTAAGTGCAGCGAAAAACACACACAGAACTTTGTGAGAATAGAATATGGATTAGAATATCCTCACAATGTTCTAATCTTAAATATAGAAAGTCTGTGCAAAGTGCAGCTATTGATTAGAACAACTTCACACTGACTTGTGCAATATCAGAGCTTCTTTATGAAGGAAAGTTATCGAACTCAGAACTTCCTCATAAAGCTTGCAGAAACATATAAAGCTATGTGAAAGATAGTTATTAAAATTCAGAACTTCTTCACAAAGCCTTCTTCACAAAGCCTTAATCAAATATTAGAGTAACTTTATGATGGAAAGTTATCAGGATAAGAACATCCTCATAAAGTTTAGAAAATAAATTAGAAACCCAAACAGTGAATTATACTGGAAATAGAACAACAGTTAGAACATTGTATATTCACTTTATTAGAATACCAGAGTTCTAATGTTCAGAATAGATAAGACTTATTGCCGTTTTAGAACATCTGAATTATTAACAATTTCAGCGTTTCTAAAAATTAAACAAGAGTGTAAAAGAGACAGTATCAACCAAACTTCAGAAATAAAGAGATCAACACCGAGAGTTATAGTGGTTCGGCACTAACTCGCCTACATCCACTCCCCAAGACGCATCTTGAGATCCTCCACTAAGTTATCTCTTTTAAAGGGTAAGAGACAAACCAACAGTACAAGGCAATAGATCAAAAACCTAGATCTACCCTTTTGTCCCACTAGATTTTTCAAAGGTTCTAGTTAACCTCAACCCTTTCTGTTTTTGGTAGAGTACAGAAAACTCGATTCAAGATATTACTATCCCACACATGGAGAAGGTCGTTTGATAACCTCTATCTCAATAGCTTTTAACCTAAGCTATTACACTCAAAAGTTTAACAAATAATGGGCATGTCTACTGTAGATTACACAATCTAAATAGACAGAAAGAAACGCCTATATAAGCACAGGAAAAACAGTTTTATCAGATTAGAAGATCGATTAGAACACAGAACTGTTTTTCTGTAACGCCCCATTTTTCTGTGTCTGAAATAGTAAGTTACCGGTCTGTGAATAGTACCATCGGTCCGGAAGTCGATATTATTTTGGTCCGAAAAAAATTATTATGTATGTTAAATATTTTCTTTAATATTTTTGGAGTATGTATACATGATTTTTATGGGTAGAAAGTAAGTAATAAATATTTTTGGAGAATTTAGAGAATTAGTGAATAGTGAATTATGTTGTTATATTAATTAAAGAAATTAGAGAAATTATTTTTATGGAGTAAATTTGAGATGGTGTTATATTAATTAAGGAAATTAGAGGAATTATTTTTAAGGATTAAATTTGAGAATTTTTATGGAGATAAATAATATTTTGAAGGAATTTAATTTGGAGAATATTTGTAGCCATTAGATTGAATTACATTGCTCAATCCTAGCCATCCAATTTTGGTGAAAGGACCAAATTACCCTTTAGTCAACTCCATTATTTGAGCTAACATATTTTCTTCCTTTTCCTCTCCATCTAACGTGACCTTTCTCTTCTTCTTCTTCTTCTTCTTCTTCTTCTTCTTCTTCTTCTCCTTTAGGTCTTCAATTTTTACTTCCTAAACACATCAAATACACTCCATTAAACTTTGATTAAGTACTTAATCTTTGAGATTAAAGCTTGAGAAATGATATTTGGTGAATAATTTCAAGAAATTTGGAGGACAAAGGGTGGAGAACTTCCTACCAAAGACAAGGGAAAACTAAGGCTTCAAGAGTTTGATTTAAGCTTGTTAGAGCTTATGTTTAAGGTTAGTGTTCATAAACACTCTTATCTTGTTTCAATTTTTGATTTTGTGAAGTTTATACTATTTTGTGAAAATTGGAAATTTTATATGAAATGATTTGATTATTGAATTTTGGTGGTATAAATGTGTTCTTGGGAGATTTCTAAGCATGCTTATATGTTGAATTGATAAGGAAAACAATTTCTTCTTCATTCTTCAAGAGTGGCAGAACCCATTGATGAATAAGGCCTTAAGTTTTCTTGTTATTATTTGTGGATTTATGATCTTAAGATGATATTTGATGAGTATTTAGTATGTGGTAGAAATCTCTACCTTGTATATGATTTAAGTAAGCTGAAATTAGGAAAAAGTGTTATTGGTCTATATTCATAGTCTTTGTTCACCATCTTACAGATTGATCTGGGCTGTTGTCCCTTGATAACATTTGTAGGATTTTGTCTTATCTTTCTAATGAATCAAACTTCACTTAATTTGGAGATCTAGAACTCAAGTTATGTTCTAAAAACCCAGCAAAGGTCAAGGTTATATTAATGCTGGAAATTTTCTATGTCTTAAATCATAGGTTTATTTAGATAAAAGTATGTATAAATCATGTGTGATGCAGTTTTAGTATTTATTTGACAAAAATAAAACATAAGTTTGAGAAGTGTTGTTGTGGATATGATTAAATGGATATAAATTGGAAATGTGTGGACTTGATTTAGATAATGCATGATGAGGGTTGAAATGGATACTTTTATGCATAAGAGTTATGTTAGCATGCTTGATTGGAGAAGGAAATTCCTCCCCTTGGTACCACCTTAGTGTAGTAAAGCTTATTTAATTATTTTATATATATGACATAAGTATGATTATTTGATAACTTATATATGCTTAGAGTTTTAACAACGAAATGGGTATTTATGGTGTATGTGCTTTGAATTTTGAATAAGGAAAATATGATTTTATATGATAAGAAATTTCTTATGATAAATTTCATTATGACTTTAAGAAAGTTTTAAAAGAAAAGGGATTTATGATAAATTTCCTATATTAAGTAATTATGTTTAAGTATATGAGTTACTTAAGTTCTGAAGTAAGCTTACATGTATGATTTCATATGATAATAAAATGTCTATGTTCAGTAATTATGTTTAAGTATGATTCTAAAGTAAGCTTACATTATGAATTTAAGAAGACTAAAGAATAAGACAAGTTTTCTGATAAGTGATATGAAGTAAGAATTAAAACAAGAATTTTGGTCTCTAATATACTTAGTGTGAATTTGATGCGTGATTTGATTTTTATTCTGTCTGATGAGCATGCTCGGCATTTGATGCCATTCTGATAAGAAGCTATGATCATATGCTAGACACGTGGGTGTCTTCTATTCTGTTAGGGCGGACGCGCTCTATATGTTCTGAATCTGTTGGCGACCTAAGGCCATTCTGAATCTGTTCTGAAAACCTATCTGCTTCTCTTTCTCCTAAGTGTATGCGAGCCCTATGGAAACTATCTGTACAATTAAACGAATGAGATCATATTATTTTAGTAAACATTACTTTGGAAATTACTGATTATGTTATCAAATGAATTTTCAAAGCATAATATTTCGGTACATGGTATTAAAAATAAAGAGTATATGTATTGGTATAATGTTTAAGTAATGAATTTATGATTTGAAAGAATTATAAGTTTATTTGAAGGAACCAAAGTATTTATGATGATAAAATGTCTTAAGTAAAGGATTTATGGTATAAAGAATTAAATTCTTTATGTTATTAATTACTAGTATATGTGCTATTTGTTTTGCTATAAATGGAAATGTATGTTGAATTTTAATGCATTTATGATTGTAAATAATTTTATGAAATTTGTTTTTAAGTAAGTTGTCATCGCAACTTTGGTAAGTATGTGAATTATGAGCACCACTGAGTTTTATACTCAGCGCGTCGATTTTTATCACGCGTAGGTTGAAGATCGTGGTTGCTACTTGAAGATTTGAAGAGTAATATCAAAGCAGAAGTGACTAATTTGGTAGTAGTCGATTGAGATTTATATAATGAAGAATGATGGCATGTATAATTGTTACATTTTCAGATATTATGTTATTTGAAATATAATTGAAGTATGTAATTACAAAGTATTTTGATGTATATATTTGGAGAGAAGAATAAGATTGATTGAATATGAAATATTTGAAGTCAGTTGATATGATTAGTTCATTAAGACTTGATAGATATAATGAATGCAATTAATTGATGGATCTAAAATACTATTGAGGATTTATTCAATTATGAAAGTATAAAAGTGTTGTTATGTTATAAAGATTATTTGGAGATGTTGGAAGTTTAGAGTTTAATTGGAAGTATTTTGTATTCACATGTTTGGCGAGCTCAGTTTTTAAAAGGATATTCTTACAATATTTCTGTAGGAATTTTCCCAATGTATATAAAAAAAATGCAAGGAAAATGAAATGAAATTGCTATTATAAAAATAAGAAAAAAATTTACTCGCTAAACTTGTGAATACTCAATTACTTCTAATTCATAATTTTAGTTTTATGATTTATATGTTAAGTTAAGATGGTGTCTCTGGCACCGAATGTGGACGGGTGTTAATCACACCCAATAACACTTTTTCCTAATTTCAGCTTACTTAAATCATATACAAGGTAGAGATTTCTACCACATACTAAATACTCATCAAATATCATCTTAAGATCATAAATCCACAAATAATAACAAGAAAACTTAAGGCCTTATTCATCAATGGGTTCTGCCACTCTTGAAGAATGAAGAAGAAATTGTTTTCCTTATCAATTCAACATATAAGCATGCTTAGAAATCTCCCAAGAACACATTTATACCACCAAAATTCAATAATCAAATCATTTCATATAAAATTTCCAATTTTCACAAAATAGTATAAACTTCACAAAATCAAAAATTGAAACAAGATAAGAGTGTTTATGAACACTAACCTTAAACATAAGCTCTAACAAGCTTAAATCAAACTCTTGAAGCCTTAGTTTTCCCTTGTCTTTGGTAGGAAGTTCTCCACCCTTTGTCCTCCAAATTTCTTGAAATTATTCACCAAATATCATTTCTCAAGCTTTAATCTCAAAGATTAAGTACTTAATCAAAGTTTAATGGAGTGTATTTGATGTGTTTAGGAAGTAAAAATTGAAGACCTAAAGGAGAAGAAGAAGAAGAAGAAGAAGAAGAAGAAGAAGAAGAAGAGAAAGGTCACGTTAGATGGAGAGGAAAAGGAAGAAAATATGTTAGCTCAAATAATGGAGTTGACTAAAGGGTAATTTGGTCCTTTCACCAAAATTGGATGGCTAGGATTGAGCAATGTAATTCAATCTAATGGCTACAAATATTCTCCAAATTAAATTCCTTCAAAATATTATTTATCTCCATAAAAATTCTCAAATTTAATCCTTAAAAATAATTCCTCTAATTTCCTTAATTAATATAACACCATCTCAAATTTACTCCATAAAAATAATTTCTCTAATTTCTTTAATTAATATAACAACATAATTCACTATTCACTAATTCTCTAAATTCTCCAAAAATATTTATTACTTACTTTCTACCCATAAAAATCATGTATACATACTCCAAAAATATTAAAGAAAATATTTAACATACATAATAATTTTTTTCGGACCAAAATAATATCGACTTCCGGACCGATGGTACTATTCACAGACCGGTAACTTACTATTTCAGACACAGAAAAATGGGGCGTTACATTTTCAAAAGTAATTGTAAAAATTCTTTTCACTTTAAATATTGAAAACGTTAAGTGTAGAGATGAAAAGAAAATGGGGGTAGAGTAAGTTTTGAGAGAAAAGGATTCGTTCAATGAGAGAGAGTGCTCTTAAAACAAATACTCTTACTTCACCAAATGTTTAAGGCGTGAGTGTTCCTTTATATAGGAAACAAAGGAGCTGTCGCCTTTTGGAAAGAGATCAGAATATCTTCTTTCCTTGTTTAGAAGATATGAAAATCTTTGTTACCAAAATTTACTTTATCCCTTTTGGTAAGAGAATAAAACCCGATTTTTCCTTTAGAAAAGATTTTCAACAGCGTTTATTTTGGAAAGATATTTTTGCGAAAGGATACTCTTACTAAAACCGAAAGAGATTCTCTTTCGTTTTTAAGGTAAGAAAATAATTTTAAGTACTTCAGATCTATCAAAATATATTTCCGAAAAGAGTATGATTCGTATTACCAAAAACATTAGAGAAGAAATCTCTTTAGTTTTAGGAAAACAAATCTTTTTGATTTAAAGGAATATTTTCGAAAATAAATTATTTTGAAGAAAATTAATTTTCCGAAAAATATTTTTGAGAGAGAAATAAATTTTTGTGCTCATATATGGATTTTCTCTCTATCCTACAAAGTTTCCTAAATTCCTAGCTACTAGGTTCTTCGAAATCTTCACACTCAATGTAGGGTTTGCCTTGCACGATTTCTTTCCATAGAAAATTCTGCATAAAATAAATTAGCACAAGTAACATAATGTTAAATTTATTCGTTTTGTATTAATCATCAAAATTCAAGATTAAAAAATCGACCCTTGAGCCAACAAAGTTAATATCATATACATGCATGAATCCTTTAACATACATGTACATAATCATTAATAAATTCTTGCAGATAATCACCTTTTGAATAATTCACTCATAAGAGATTTTATAGGTGCATACTAAAATGTAATATCATTCATTTAATTCAAGCATGTTGAAAGTTCATAATAACATTAGTTATCTTTAACACATGTTTAATCCAAATAAACTCTAGTATGATTGAAAGTCGTATAAGGGAACTATATCGAATGTGCACCAAGTGTTGAATGTAGGGCTCGAAAGCTATATGAATAGTGCATCAAGCACTAGGATATCTCAATATATCCTAGAATACCATATGATTGCAATACTGCTAAACAGTATACTAAACATGCCACACCCTTATTCTACTCCAACTCCCACTAAGCTTATAAGGGCTACATTATACTTTTAATAATAATCCATATCATCTTTTCCATGTAACATATTCATATTACTGAGAATAGCGAGAGAAATAGGCATTTTTCAACTCATTGTTATTCTTTCTCTCTTTTCTAATCCATCATGAAGCAAAAAAAATTTAAAAAAAGGAAAGAGAAAATTAAAGCTCTTCCTTGTTTGTGCACAGAAAGAAGGGAAAATAAAAGAAGGAGAAATGAATGAGTTTTGCATGACTAATATGATAAAAAACAAAAGAGAGCATGACTCAAATTTTGATAATTACAATAAATAAAAATACAAAATAAAACATCATTTAGATTTGAACTTGACAGTGATTTTCGCAAGTGTACGAAATCGCAACAAGTAGTATAGAATGAGTAGAGTATTGTATCCACAGGGATTGTATACCAAGTATCAAAATTATGTTAACCTATTATTATTTAAACGGCAATAAGGGAAATTATTTTAAGAAATTAAATTAAACAAATAAAATAGAACAAAAAGAAATCAAGCAAGAATATTTGACAAAAAGATATCAAGGATTTAAAGTTATTAGGGATTTTGACTTCACTTAATTCTATCCAATTTATTTATTAGTTTAATAATCAATTTTAATTGTTCAAGTAGGGAAAACAACCCTAAAATCACTAACAAGCTCTGCCGATGTATTGTTAGTTATTTTAACCCAGTCTAATTACCTATTTTCCAATAGCGCAATCAAACATGAATTAAATCATTAAGTTTTATGATTTGTTTTGTGAATTCATAACCTAAGGTCATTAACTTATGAAAACCCCCCATGAGTCAAACCATATAGCTTCCGCATCAAGTTATTATTCTCATGTAATTTATTACCTTTTTATATCAAAAACCCTTCTCCCGATAGTGATTAATGAAATAAATCAATTCAAGGGAGAAACTCTGCTTGAAAGCATTAAGTTCAATAATAAATTATATCATGAAAAAAGAAAAGCAAATCTAATATTATAAATTGGAATCAAAATTAAGCTACATTAAATCCCTAGTATGAGAGTTTTAGTTCAACATAATAATTAAATAAAACTCAATTAAACTTGTAAATATTCTCATAATCAACATGAATATTGAAAATAAAACAAGAAAATAGTCTAGAAATAAAAACTAGTTAATGATTGGGTTGGGCGGCTTCCTTGAATCTTGACACAAATCTTGAATACTTGAAGTCTTGGAGAGAGAGAAAACAATAGAACAAAAGATGGAATATACAATGAATGGATCCCTTGACTATGGCTAGTCTCTCTATTTATATAGACTTTCTGGAATATCTTCGTGTTTGTTTAGGAAAGTGAATCTTTATTGAGTAAGAAATCTTTTAGAAATAGGAAATTGTTTAGGCTTTGTATTTCTTCTCAATTAGGACTCTCCCAGTGCCTAGATAAGAAATAAGCTGGTTTCCTATAAAAATCTTGTAAAATTCCTCAAGATCAAGTAAAATATGATTTAAGGAAGCTTTACACAAAAACATAAATAAAACTAAATAAAAGCTAATTAAAGTAATTAAAAAATACTAAAAATCCTAATAAAACTATATTAAAAATACTATAAAAATACCAACTATCAGAACTCGAATCTTCTAATTTCACAAGCAATACGTGCATCACTATTCCAAAGGTATCTATTTGCATTTTGGTAATGCAAAAAATATACTAAATACTCGAAAAAGAGTGGGTAAACCACTAATGCACAGTGTAATCCCCACCCGTTTTTAGTTGTTTATATAATTCTTATACAAAGTTTTGCTTTGATTTAAATTTATTCTGTCATACATTTTCTATTCGATTGTCTTTATTTATGTGATGTTTTCTTTTTTTTTTTTAATTTTTACATGCATTACACTTTGTTTCTATTAAGCTGAAGACATTGTACTTTGATTTTGATTATGTTTCGATTATGATTTGAACGTTATAAATTTATTCTTAAAGGCTAAACCCTACAGAAATACCCTAAACTTAATGACTTGTTGCAAAATAACCCTAATATGCCTTTGTATTTCGAGGCATCTCAGTTTACAAACTTAGATATATTAGCACCCTGCTTTCAAATTAGAGTTATGATGGAATAAAATAATATAAACATGGGCGCACAGTATAACCTTAAGTTAATTTAACCCAAGGCTTGCGAAATGCGTCGTTTCGATTAAGCTCTATATCCAATCTTCCATCTCCTTCAACCATCTCTCTTTCAATAGTTGCTCAAGTACATCCCTCTCCCATTTATCTTCAAAAATTTTAAATAATAAATTCAACCAAATCAAAATTTTTAGAAGCACAAAAGCATCTTACATGTCCATTAGAGAAATCTTTACTCTTTAAAAGTTTTAAATGCTTTGTAGCAAATAAGAAGATAGAGTAAGAAGCACATCTCAGCTCGAAATACATCTAGTGCAAACCCAGCTTACTGAATATCCAAGCCATGGTTGTCCAGAGCCTTCATTGTGGAGAGTTATAAACTTGGTCTTTCGGGCATAAAACATGTGAATATTGATTGCTTTTCCTTCCTTTACCTGCAAAATTTAAGAATATTTTGAATTGAAAGTTCCTTATTTATCACAAGCCGGGAACTTTCAACAATGAATGAGGAACTTATTATTATCTCAAAGTTTATTATCTAAATTTATTATCTAAAATATGTTTTGGCTGAATTTATTATCTAAAAATTTTGGACCATGAATGGGAGAGGGATAAAGAACTTGAGCAACTATTGAAAGATGAATGGTTGAAGGAGATGGAAGATTAGAGATAGAGTGTAATTAAAATGGGGCATTTTGCAAGCCTTGGGTTAAATTAACCCAAGATTATGTTGTGGGTCCCATGTCTATATTATTTTATTCGAAATCCTAACTCTAATTTGAAAGTACAGTGCTAATATATCTAAGTTTGTAAATTGGAGTGTCAGGAAATAAAGGTCAGATTAGAGTGATTCTGCAATAAGTCGTTAAGTTCAGGGTACTTTTGTAAGTTTATCCATTCTTGAATTATTAAAGTTTGATTGTGTTGAACTATTTTATATTATCTATTTGATTATCTTTTATTTAGTTAAAATTAAATGTGTTTAGAATTTAACTTATACTATTTTTAGCATTACATAGTGTATTTATATAATTTTATTTGAATTTTTTAATTATGACTAGGCTACACCAGGTCAGGTTTATGGTTAATTGAAAAAAAATTCAAGTGGGATTAAGTTTAATATTACATTTATATTTTGGCCTGACCTAGACTTAGGCTTAGTCAAAAAGATATAGAAGCTTGACTAGTCCCAATGCAAGCTCAGGTCGAGCCCGCACTTGAATAGGTCTATAGATAGCGAGTGGTTGATAACTCTAATGAATATCAGTGTTTGGTAAAATTTTGGTAGCGCTTATTATTAAAATATAAAATGACCATTAAAAGTGTAATTATTTCTATATATATTATTTGTATAATACATATTTTTATAATTTTTAATGTTAATACATTATTTTTTATTTTATGCATTATATAAAGGAAAAATATTAATCAAATTTTCTTTAAATAATATTTAATAGAAATTTATTATTTTTAAATAATTATAAATAAAATGATCAAAATATTAGTTTGGAAAAAATAATTTTATTAATAATTATTTATTATAAAATTAATGAAGTCCAAATCTTAAATACAATTGTCAAAATCCTTATTTTCAAAATTTAGTTATATAATCAATTGGTTTTATTTTTATTATATACTTAATTCTTCTAATTAATAATTAATTCAGAGAAAACTAACAGTGTAATGAGAATAAAATCAAATGATCGTATGGTCCAATTTTGAAAGTAAGAGTCTTAACTAGTTTTTTTAAATATAATAATCAATGATTTTTCCTATATTCAAACAATTTTTTTATTTAAATTTATTATTTTAAATGTTTAATATTTTGGCATAACATTTATTTTCTTATTGGAAAAGAAATATTATTGTCTATTGATTTCGTACATAAATTTTAATAATTATCAATCTACATTTTAATGTATTTGCAAAAGATAAATGAATAATTGATAAAGACGATCTGGGCCCGTTTGGAATTGTTATGCTCCATACAACAGCATAGTAAAACCCATACTACCCAACTCAGTGCCAATCAAAGCCCTACTAGGGTTATTATTACGCAGCATTAAACTGTTTTATGTTATCACTTCCAAGGTGCGACGACATAATGACAGCGAAGAGTACATATTTTGCTACAGACACACCGCCCTGGCCCAGAAACAGTGTGGAAGAAGCAAAGAACTAACAAAACATTACTTTTGTCAATCGCTCGTATAAAAGGGAGGCAAACTACACATAGTACAGACGTTTGCGGCTGCTCAGCCTTTTCAACAGTATTCCGTACTTTTGTTGGCGTTCTCCAATTGTCACTCTCTCTATTTTACTCTTGATTTCTCCTATTTATACCTGCAAAACCCTAACAACCTATCTCTTCCTTCTTCTTTCTGTTATTCGAATTATAACTCTGCCACTGGACGCAAATTCATCTATGGTGATGGCGGAGTGTGAGGGTGGTGATGATCAGAAGGAGGTCAATAACGGTCCAAAGTCGCCGTGGAAGACTCCGGTGGTTGCTGATGCTCCAGTGATGGGAGCGGAATCTTGGCCTGCTCTTGCCGACGCTCAGCATCAACAGCGTTCTAAGACTAGTGATGCTGCCACTAAGCCCGCTGCTACTGCTACATCTCCAACGCAGGTATTGTCATCTTCGCTTAAAAATAAAGGATTGGTGCAGTTATGTAATACATTGGAGTTTTATTGTTTATTAATTGTATTCAACTAAAGTCACGTTACACCAACTTTCATTGCCCTAATTGGACATTTTCTCTTGCCAATTAATCATATACATGCTTGTTATAATCTTTATTGTGGTATTGCATATAATGTGTGGGCATCTGCATATGTTATTTTGTTGTTTAATTTCTCTTAGAATTTGCATGGGTGTAGGTTAGAGTGTTTAAATGTTGGAATGTGAATAAAGGATAATTTCTAGTGGATGCTGGAGTTTGAAAATTGAATTGATAAATTATGCAAGTATTGACTTTGTCTAATTTTTAATAAAAGAAGATGGATGTGTAAATTAATTGGGGCATGAGGATATAGAATCCAGTTTCAATTGTTTGAAAGAAAAAATTTGAGTGTATGAAAAGAAAAATAAAGATTCTCCTTAATTTTCATAGAATCTCAGAAAGCATGATTGGATATGTAAGTCTCTCTCTCTCTCTCTCTCTGCTTTACTTCCCTTTCCTTTTAAAATAATGTTGGATATGTAATACTTCTAATCCTTTTTAGGACTTGGGTTCCTATATCGGAAAGTAGTTATGGCTTCCAATAGTATAAATTAACAACTACATTGGAATTTCCTTATTTTTCTTTACCTTGTCTGCATCATGAAATCCAAGCATGAAGATTGAAAAGGAGAGGCTATTAAAAAGTAGGCCTGTTGGGATGATACCGACAAAAAATAACAATATCAAATCATCAATAAACCTTAGTAGACTTGCACAATTTTGGAAATTCATCTTTAGTTGTAAGGAAGCACGGTGAATCTGGATATGGCGTAGAACATTAACAAAATTAGATTATTTTAGTCTGGCTAGGAATTGAAGAAAAAACTATGAATGTGCAGAACCAATGTTTGCAATGACTATGCTATGAAGAACAATAAATAAAGAAGGGAAGGGATTTAGGGGCTGGCTGCACTGTATGCTCTTTTTGATGGTTAACTCTGTGAATACACATGTAGGCTGTTTTGGAAAAATTGATGTTATTTGATGTGCAGCTGTTTATGATTTGATATACTGATTTCAAAAATAAAAAATTAATTATGCTGAAATTTGTCTGTGAGGATGAGGAAAATTAACAAGATCCAGGCTTCACACTTAGAATTCCACAGGCATTATATTCAGGAACTCTTGGTGTTACATTATCAAATTGTCTTGCAAGATCCAAAGAAGCATAGTACTTGAAAAATTATCTTCTATTCATTCTCTTTTCTGTTGAATCCATTGCTAGCTTGTATGTATTGTAAACTTATAACATCATACTAGAGCCTCATCATTGAAAATGGAAGTGGAATCAAAACCAAATGAAGTAACGAATTTGATGGGAATTTCCTTATATATTTGGTTTGACAAGTAATCAGAAGTTTGCCATTACTTCTTCTTGGTGACTGCTTGGTTCATTCAAATTTGTGATTTGTAATCTATATAAGATTTTTGTAATGCGGCTGTTTAATAATAGCAAATTGAATATAGATTATATAGTTGTAGTGGAGCTATGTTTTGCTCTAAGCAAATTTGGTCCTGTCACATTTTAAACAGGTCTTGAGCTTGAATGAGCTCCAACCTCTTTGTTCAGTCTCATCTTGAACAAGCCACAACTGAGCTTGAGTTTGGCTTGACAAGAGAACCACAGACAGAAGAACAAAGTTTTACTAATTTATTATTGTTATTAATTTATCTTTATTATTTTATTCAAGAGAAAACCAATTCATTATCGATGTGACAAATCATGAAGAAGAAACAATGTGTGCCAAAGCCTAAGCTTCAGAATAAAAAGAAGGGCTACTTTTCCAGATGATAGCCCTCATGAACTATAGCATTATATTTAGTTTTCTTATTGTTATCGTTTTTTTTTTTTTACCACATTATTTTATGGTGAATACTTTTATTGTATAACTCATGTAGACATATGGCATGTTATTATGAACCCGTTGCAGTTTGCTATAAACTAAAACAAATTTGACTAAATTTATTATTAAAACTATGACAGAGTCTAAAATTGGTAAATGAGACTGAACAAGAGACATAACTAAGCTATGAATGAGTTAAAATCGAGTCTCTTTGCAAATGTTATTTCGCCCAAGTTCCTTGATCATATTTGCTTGTTTACTGAATGAGCCATCAATTTTTTCTCAAAACTAATTTCTTTACATTGCTATATTAGTTTATAGACAAATTATGTCATTCATTCATGAAGTTTCTGCTGTCCAAAAATCAATATCTTGGCATTTTTACTTCGTGCTTTTTTTTTTTTTTCCTTTTTTGGTTCACGGAGATGAACCGCCAGTAGAGTTCCAATAAGTTATTTGGCAACAGGTAAGCACTATAGGCTAGTTGCTGGTTTTATTCTTATGGATATCTTGTTTGGCTTGCAAGAGCATAGTCAGAATGGGTGGATTTGCATTTTGATCATGCATATGAAATGAAGTAATTTCGTACCATGGATGAGACCCTTCCCTCCGATTCCTCCCTTCTCTCCAAAGAACTGCCAGTGGTCTGTTTGTGCAATTTTCTGTATTTCTCGGCATCGCCTTTACCCTTTTCTATTTATATTGGATATAAAGCTTGCAAGCTTATTGAGGAAATTATACTATTTTGCTAAAACTTTAGTTGGTTGTTCAGGTGTTAGTTGGGCAACAGAAGTCGCAAGGTTCTGGAAACTCTAACTCTTCACATAAGTACTCATCATCAAGACATCAAAAAGCAGGTTCTAAGCGCAACCCAAACGGTGCACCTCCTTTCCCTGTGCCTTTCCCTTATCAGCAACCATCTTTGCCACCTGTTTTCCATGCTATGGTACCTCCACCACATTTTGCTGTTCCTGGTTATGCATACCAGCCTGGCCCTGCACCTTTCCCTAGTGCTGAACCCCATTTGGTAAAATCTGGATCTGATTCTTCCAATGTCCCACCTTTTGTTCATCCAGTTAATGTCCAGCCTCCAACAAGAGGGGATCCCAATGCTTATGCTGTCAATTTTTCAAATAGAAGATCGAATGTGCAAGATGCTGGTGGCCATTTGAATCATGCTTGGCACCAACGAGCATTTGGTCCTAGAGATAATATCACTTTGCAACAGGGAATGGGACCAAGGCCACTAGTTAGGCCTCCTTTCTTTGCTCCTGCTCCAGGCTTCATGGTTGGTCCAACCTTTCCTGGTAATTGTTTTATCCTAGCACCCAGAGTGCTTTCGTTTGATAAGATATTGGTACCTAATGCTGGTTTACCCTTTCCTGGGTGTGGAATTCATTTATCATTTGGGTAAAAAATGAATCTTTTTTTCTCTCTCTCTCTCTCTCTCTCCCGTTCTTTGCTGTGAAAATCAAATGCTGTCATCTGATTATGGATTGTACAGGACCTCCTATATGCTATGTTCCTGTTGCACCTCCAGGCTCCTTCAGGGGAGGCCACCCACCACGTTTTATGCCGTATCCAACAAGTCCAGGGGCTCCTATGCTGCCCCATGAAATGCTGGCTTTGAGGGATAACATAATAAGACAGATAGATTATTATTTCAGGTAAGTTCTCAGAAAAAGGATTGTGTTTATTCATGTATCTATATATACATGTCTTGAAAATCGAAAGAATGGACCTTCAAATCCAACCTTGACCCCATTGATGCTGTTAGAACTATGCTATGAAGCTTTTTTCTTTTTCTTTTCTTTTTTTTTTTTTTTTTTTTTTTTAAATTCAGCCCTTCATGGTAGAAAGTAGTTTCCTACCTCAATTTATATTTCATTGTCGTTGATGCATTATCATTAATCATCTAAACTTGCTGTATGCCCCCTGAGGATGTAGGATTGTTTTGTTGTCTGCTCGGTGCTAATTGAGGTCCTTAACACCAAATGAGAATGTTGATGAGATAGGAGTTGCAAGTCATTGCACGAAATCTTATTTATAACCATGTGCTGATGATTACCTTTAGCTTGGTAATAACCATGTGTTGAATGCTGTTTTTCAAATAGTTGTGTGCAGATTTTTATGTATCCGTGTTCTCATTTTCAGTAAATCAACTAAGTCTTTCAACGTGCTGCAAAAAACTCCATGGGACATTTTATAATGTGGCAAAGCACTGGTTTGTTTGTGGCATTTGCTTATTTTCTATTTACAGTGTACCTCTTTTTGGCAGTGATGAAAATCTGAAGACCGATCATTATCTAATATCCTTGATGGATGAGCAAGGATGGGTACCTATTTCCACCATTGCTGACTTTAACAGGGTATGTTCTTTGTGCTAAACCTTTTATTTTTTTGTTGCTTGATTTGATAAAACTGAAGAAAAATATATGTTATCACAGGTTAAGAAAATGACTACAGATATACCATTTATCCTTGATGCACTACAAAGTTCAAGTACAGTAGAAGTGCAGGTTTGGTTTCTATCTTATCTATTCTTTTTGGCTTCCTTATTTTTTGTATGCAAGCTGGAATGGAGCCAGAATTTTGTGATGTGATAGTTGCATAACAGCTTGAGAAGGTGATTGAATGGTCAAAAATATATTGTTATTTAATTATTTCTGACATCTGCTTCTTAAAATTGTCGTGCCATTTTCTGCTGTAAAGCTAGTCCTTCTAAGTTTGAGTTAATATTATTGTAATGTAATTTTATTTAACTGCTTTGACCTGACTTTTTCAATGAAAAGCCAAATTTGTTATTGAATGGCTGTAGTTCTTTTTCCCACTTGGATCTCATTGTCAACCCTAGTTGGGTCTTGTTCTTGTTTAATCTGAATTTGGCTAATTGTTCTTGAGATTTTTTTTTCTTCCTTAACATCCTGGATCTTTGCTCAAATAGTCTTTCCATTACCATGGTATTATGTCAATAGGGTGACAAGATCCGGAGACGTGATGAGTGGTCAAAGTGGATTCCAGCTTCCATGGAACATACATCATCATCAAAAGCTCTAACTTCTAGGTCCCAACTTGTAGAGCCTGCTAATGAAGACAATGCAAAGGGTATCTCTGAAGAAAATGTTGACTTTTCATCACATAATGCAGGTCTTGTAGAGAACAGATTGTTGAATGGAGGTGCTCCAGAACTTATACACGCTGGTAAAGAAGATGACAGTACATCTGTTCTGATTAATGCTGACAAACAGGCAGCAGGTGTCAATGCAATTCCAAATCCAGTTGCTGACTTGAGCATTAAGCTTTCAGATCTTGACACCGGCTACAATGCTGCATACCATACTCAAGGATCTAAGCCTGCAGTTTCAAGCTACAGTGTGACTGGCTTGGAAATTTTGTCAGATATCCCTGCACAGAGTCTTGGTGATCTATCTAATGATTTTTCAAACACATTTATGCTTGATGAAGAGTTGGAGCTTGAGCAGAAAACACAGAAGAATGATGGCATTTCTCCATTAAGAAGGTATTACTTGTTTTTGCATATTTTGCAGATTATAATTCATATTGCTCTTTTTACTTGATTATTTTGATTTGTTTGATTTGTGTTTTAATCATCAATAACTCTTCTCACATTTCACCTTCCATGAGTTTTGAGGTTGGTGTTATTCACTCATGCCACCTCATACGGGTTTGGATACAATATGGTTTTTGTATTTAACCAAGCTTACAAATTATATAATGGAAAATAACATCAGAGAAATGACCACCAAGTTAACATTTATCATACTATTTTTTTACCATTTGATAGAAAATATGCTTCAAAGATATTAGTCCTTTACTGATCACCTCTTTCTTCCTGTGTAGGACAGAACATACAATAAGACAGTGTTCTAGACCATATCCCAGACCTTTTCATTATTAATGTCTTCTTTATCTTCTAGTAGGGCATCTTCTTTCCTAGCCTTTGTGTGTTTTCTTCCACCATTGCTGTCAATTTCTTCATATAATTTATGAAAAATTAACAAAATCCTTAGGATAATGTAACTGCTTGTTCTTTTTAGGCTTATTACTTGAATAATCACCAGGTTTTAATAATTGAATTGAAAATGGTCTCGGAATCCTAGATCAGGTAATGGAATGGGAATGAGTCAAGTTGAATTGGCTGCCTGTGTTGTGAAGATTTTCACAAAATTAGCAAGACGACTCAAATCAAGCATTAAATGAAAAATTAAGCCAAATATCATAATAATCTTGTGGTTAATAAAAAAGTATAGTCAAAGAAATATTATTACAAATGGTGAATCTTTGAAAAAAATTACATTTTGATATGGTTGTGGTATAAAGCTATATTATTACTAATATTGATAGAAAAATTAGCATGGATTGATGGTCATTATATTGAATCATAGAGAAAATCAGATGATTGAAAATTAACCCTATTTTTCAGATCCATAGGCTCTTCCTACTGCTTGAACTCCACTCATACTAAAACAATTACTAAGTTATCTTGACATTTTGGTTCTAATGAAAAAGCATAGAGAATTGAGTTTTACAGGGGAGTTGTTCTTCTTGTGTAACCCACCAATTAATAAAAAGAACTTTGGTGGGTCCTTAGGGAAAGGGAGTGAAATGCTTTATGGATTATGCTAAGTATTAAATTAAGTACCCATCATCTACATCAAGAGAGAAAAAAAGAAGGAGAAATCTCAGTAATTCCACTTCTTGAGTAATGGTTCTTAGTCTAAAGGTATACTTGTTATGTGCTTCTTCATATTTGGTTTTCCCTTTTTGATTACCATCCATAACTATTTTCCGAGGAGAAAATTACCTAACATTCCTTTCAAAATAGAAAGAGACTATAAAACTTGTTAAATGGTACTTGCACTCACACAATTATGTTCTTCATTACCTCAAATTAACATTTTTTAATGCCTTTTCACCTCGTTGCCATAAAAGAAGGTCGTATTGAATAAGATAGAGATAAGGGTAAATGGATCAACTTAGAAATTTGTCCTTAATGAGACTAAGATGCCCCATAATGCATATGAATGCCTTCTTTCCTTTCCTCTATTGCACTCATCTGCAGGAAAGTATAGAGAGGTGACAGCTGAAACTGCCAGATTTCACATTTGTAGAAAAATTGTAACCTTGCCATTATATTCTCATGCGCTATGGAATGTAGCATTTTTGGTTGTTTCTTGCACTCCATAGTGATTATTCTACCACTTGCCCAGGATTGATGATGAAGAAGATGAGACTTTGGTCAATGATCCAGACGTTCAAAGACTTGTGATTGTCACTCAGGTAGATGTGCTTTGAAAAAATTTAATGTTTTTTTTTGAGCGCAAGCTCTTGTTATTTGATATTTCTAGGATTATCTATATCATCAGATTTCTTTAATAAAGTGATCAATATTCTCTCATAACATAACAAAATGCACAAATATGTTGAACATATTTGAATGAGGCTTATCCTTTTTGTTTCCCTATCTCTCCAATTAGGCAATGTGCCTGTTCTGACATGGTGAATAGAGCACAGATAAGGCTATCTCTTCCTTTCTTTTTATTTAAAACCTTAAATCTTGTTGAAGCCTTCTTTTAAATTAATACTTAGTCTTTGAAACACCACATTCTGGTCATTTAAGGTTGCCGCTAGAGTTGCATTAGGGGTCACTGGATCTAACAAATTTCCCAAAGAGCTCCATGACACACTACTGATGTAAGATAATGCAGTTAACTCACCCCATTTAGTGGGGTGAACTCAGCATTTTTAGGTCTTAGCATCCACTAGAGGAAGGGCATTGGCAGAACCACCATTTGGGCCTGCAACAGTCATAACTGTACTACCACACATTCCCAATATGATAATGGGCATAACTTGATTCTGATAGCTTAGTAACACCACGAGCTAGTCAGGCAAAGTGGAAGCTGAATCTGCTTTTAGTCATTGGCTTGACATAATCCAGGAGCAAAAGATAAAAAAATATATATATTTCTTTTAGCAGGAATTGGTGCAATACTGTTCACAATACATTTGGCATTTTTTAAATTGGAATTATTTATACTTTCTCTTAATTGTTTGATTATGTTATTTAGGATGATTTAAAGCGATTAACCACTCTGCCAATGGCTTCATTTTATGACTGATCTGCATTTTTTATTTTTGTGCAACCAAGTTTTCGAATTTGGTTAATCTATCACTATGGAATATAAAGAAAGATTTTTCCTTTTAAGGAATAGGTCTGTTGTTAATCTCTTTTTCTTCTCTCTGGCCTTTTGTCCTTTTAGCTATATGACCTCCTTGCTCAGCTATGCTTGTGAAAGCATTGATTTGTGTGTGCAAATATGGTAATGATTTTCTTCATCTATCTGGCCATCAGTTAGTCCAAATATTTAATTTCTGGGCCTTTGATATGCAGAATAGCAGAGCAACTGAAGGATTCAAAACTAGTGGTAAAGATTCAAGCACGATTTCCAAAGAGCTTGCTTCTGCAATTAATGATGGCCTCTATTTCTATGAGCAGGTTGAGGCTTTTGTTGTGTTATTGACAGGAACTGAATAGTTTAATTGAATTCCTGTGGATTTCCTTAATCTCCATGCCTAAAGATCTTTAAAACATGATTGCTATTGACAGGAACTTAAAACTAAGCGATCTAATCGCAGAAAGAATAGTTCTAGTTTTGAGAACAGAGATGGAAACTCAAGAGTTACCAGCAGTGCTCCAGGAGTGTCGAATTCAAAGACTAGTGAACATTCCACTGCAGGTGGTGGCCATGATGAGTCTGGTAGTTCTCATAACACAAGGAAACAACATAAAGGTTTTTCCAAGCAGCAGTCATCACATAAACAGCGATTCTTCTCATGCAACTTCAGGAATCATGGCCCTGGCCGTAATTCTTTTGGGATCATATCAGAAAGTCCACCGAGTAACTCAGTTGGATTTTTCTTTAGCTCTACACCTCCTGAAAATCATGGGTCAGTATAAAGTTACCATTTCCTGAGATCTGGAATTTGTGTTTGAAGCTTAAGTTTTCTGCTAGTTCTATTAGTATCGTTATTCTTCTTTCAAGGTTAAAAAATAAATAAAATCAAATTTTACCATGTTTTGGTAGAATGATATGGTGTTAATTAGATCAGCAGTTGGATACTGTTTGCAAGTTTCTAAATGATGTTTCCCAGTTGTTTGACTCGATTGTTTATTTTTTCACAAAGCTAATATGCACCTTGATCTCTATCTACAGTCCCAGGTCCTCAAAACTGAGTGTTTCACCACATGGCACTTTCTCGGGCAGTAGTCCACC
Organism: Jatropha curcas; assembly: GCF_041381405.1. Classification (NCBI taxonomy): domain Eukaryota; kingdom Viridiplantae; phylum Streptophyta; class Magnoliopsida; order Malpighiales; family Euphorbiaceae; genus Jatropha; species Jatropha curcas. The sequence continues at coordinate 17,538,182 of NC_143155.1, forward strand.
AGTGGGTTCCATTCCAAAGTCATTTCCACCATTTCAGCATCCAAGCCATCAATTGTTAGAAGAAAATGGCTTTAAACAGCAGAAGTAAGAAAATTTGTATCAAGTGTGTGTATTTGGTCTGAAGTGATTTATTTTGCATTCTGAAAGCCAGCTCACTTATGTTTCTTAAGGTACCTAAAGTTTCATAAGCGTTGTCTAAGTGACAGAAAGAAAATGGGAGTTGGCTGCAGTGAGGTTTGTCTCTGAACTTGCTGTGCATCTTTGGTAGGAGAATGAACTTGAAGGCCTTTGTTTGGTTGTAAGAACAATATCTGTTTTCATTTCTGGTTTTCTTCATGGGAAAAACTAATGAATTCTAAATAGAAAATGATTGCTGGGGATCCTATCCAGCAATATGTTGCGTGATCCACATTCACATTGATGGAAAATCATGTTTTCCATTTTGACGCAATGTTCCTTTATTAAGTGAATAATAGAAAACTACCTAAATGAGATTTCTAACTTCTAATGTAAAGAACAAAATCTGGAAAATTATTTTCTGATCCTCCATATAGAAAATTTGAGCAACTAAACAACAAACTCTATTTCTCATTTTTCTAAGAATTTTTTCAGGTTTTATTTCCTACAACTAAACAAAGCCTAAGTTTCTTAATGTTTTATTTATTTTGGATTGAGGAAAAAGCAAGATGATGGGAGCTTTTAGAATACTTTTTCTCAGCTGGATTTTGCTTTTCCAATCTCACTTCGAACTTGCTGAATTTTATTGGTTATTCTTTGTGTGTGTGTGGACATGCGCACCCCTTCAGAGATAAAAGAGCAAAGTACTATATTGCACGATGTCAATGTTGGCTTGTGATGTTAAATCATTTCATATTGTCTCAAACATCAAGTCTGCTGGTGTATTATATATTATATATAACTTCTGTTAGCATATTGATTAATGGTTTATTGCTATCTTGCATAAGCTAATGGGATTTTGTCTTTTACACAAGCTTCTAAGAAGCTTCAAACATATTTCTTTTCCTGATTTGATTGCTTAGCTGTGTTTTCAGTTTCTCAAATTGTAGTATGCTGTTTTACGATGTTGTCAAATTATTTATTCTAGTGTACTTTGACATTTTGTGCATTTTCATGCAGGAAATGAATACATTGTATAGATTTTGGTCGTATTTCCTCAGAGATATGTTTGTTCCTTCTATGTATAATGAGTTCCGGAAATTAGCTATGGAAGATGCATCTGCTAATTATAATTATGGGATGGAGTGTCTTTTCAGGTTCTATAGGTACTGCTGATAAGTCATGCTTTTTTCACTCTGCTCACATATTAGAGCACTACAGTATAAGATATCTTCCCTGTTCCAACAAATGATGCTCTTTTTCTTGTACATAATTTTCATTGCTTTTCCTTGTTTAATCGAACCGTAGATACTGACTGTGCTTTCTAACTGTTGCATATGCTATTGTCAAGTTGCTTGATACTATCAATTTGTTTCATTTTTCAGTTATGGTTTGGAGAGCAAATTCAGAGAGGACCTATACAAGGATTTCGAAGAGCTTACTCTTGAATTCTACCGTAAAGGCAATAATTATGGACTTGAGAAATATTGGTAAAATTGTCCAAACCTTTTCTCTAACTTCCCTGATGCCGATTTAGGTTCCCACCTTGAAAGTTTGAGCAAGACATGCTTGTTTTGCAGACATAGGTGCACACACATGCACGCATTCATGTGCAAACTAATATATACATATAACATATATGAGCAATGGCATTAACACAAAAACATCTGCAATTTGTTTGATGTTGGAATTTTATTGCTGAAAATAATTTGTTACGGTGTGAAAAGAACATTGACAAAGAAAGTGACTATATGCATGCATACTCTTGCTGATAAATAAAGAAAATATACAAATTGGAGCGATAAGATATGCTCCTCTTGAAGAAACCAAGAATAGTCAGAAAAGTGATTACTGAATCAGCTGCTGCCAAGGTGAATTGTTTTCCAAAATTAGCAAATTGGTCGTATGGATACCAAATATAGAATTTTGTTAAATATCAAAATCTTGTATATCTAATAATTCATACTGATAAAAATATAATCGAAGAAATAGTTCATTACAAGAATTCATTATAAAAACATTTATTTTTACTAAATTACCAAATTATTATGAAAAATTAAGGGTTAATGATCCTTCTTTTGGGGGTGTTTGTCTTTGTTTAAAGAATTTAAAAAATTATTTTCTTTTGTTATTCAATAAAATTGTTCTTGGGATGCTTGTTACCGCATACTCACTTTGGTTTGTTTTTTTTTTCCCCCTTCTTTTTCTGAAACTTTTTCTTTAAAGTGTTTTACGTCATTTTATGAATTGTTTGGAAAGAATTCAAGGGAGCAGCATTTTTTTCAGTCTGATTTGGCGAAACAATTTTGATTCAATTTCTGATTCTGTTATTAAACCCTGGCTTGATGTCACCTCAAGCTCAAATGATTCACTCAAGGAAAAATAAAAAGATAACTAATTCTCTCACGGGCTGCAAAATCGCATATTAAGCCCAAAAAAAAAAAAAAAAAAATTGATACACTTGGTCCTTCAAGGCCGAATGGTTGGGAGAGGGGACTACCTTCTCCTTGTATAGGGGAATATCTTCTCCATTAATTCTTGATGTGGGATTTTGTTCCAATTATAAATTAGTATTATCATATATTTGTTTGGGATTAAAGCTTTGTCATTCTTGTTGATATTATTATCCTATGGTTCATTTTATTTTTACATCCCCTATTGTTAGAAAGATCTTGTAAGATACTAAATCTGATTTAAATTTTAACCATATTTGTATTGAAATTATGAATTTAGCCATTTAAATGGGTCAACAAACAACTTTTACCAAATTCCAAGAGACTAATGGTTTGAATGTTGTTGAGCGAGTTCATGTGTTTTCACTACGGGCACTAGTTTACTTATTTATCCCGAAAGTAGAATGGGAAGTGAAATTCACAGTATGCTATATTGATGCTTAAAACCCTTTTTGGGAAAGGGTGGAAAATGAGAGGAAAGAAAGAGCGAGAGGAAATTTTTGACAAGATTCCATTTTCCTTTGTTTGGGAGAGAGGAAAGCGAGGGGAAAGGAAACAAATTGAAAAACAGAAGGAAGAATCTATATGGGGCCCACAAAAAAAATTTCTTCCTAAATGTGGGAGAAAATTGGATAGAAAACATACAAATTAACCTTACAAAAATATCGTCAGCTTTAAAAACAACAGATAATTGTAAATTTACTTTCATTTAATAGTTTTTCATTCCCCTCATTCTTCCTATCCATACAAATGTATAGAGTAATTTTCACAACTCAACATTCATTCCTCTCATTTTCTTTCCTGTTTGTTTGCTTCCTCAATTTGTTCCCAAACATAGTATATGGTATTGTGATTCTTGGCATCAATTTTTTTCTTTTTTTTTTTTTTTTTTGGAGAAGAATTCTTGGCATCATTTTAGTCTCTTTTAATGTGTTAATTAATTAATTACGAATGCTACATTTATGTTGACATGATGTTTGTGTCATTGGTTCATTAATATGGGTATTATCGGGTTCATGCACCCAATGAGTTAGGTGGACATGTATGAGAGCCACGTATTCTGAACATTATACTTGGTTATCTTTGATTTTGAAATTAACAAAGAAAAATATAAAGTATCTTGAACGAGGATTGCAGCAACAGCTAGAGTTTTTCTTCTTTTTAGGTATATCACAGTATTACATATGTATTTATGGTTTTAAAGTGAAATATGACAAAAAAAAAAAAAAGAAAAATACTTTGTTGGTGTCTTAGTTTCAAGTTTCAGATTCGTGGAATTGTGCTTGATCGATAAAATCTCGTATCATCATTTTGTTATATCCTAGAACTGTTGTTTGTCGTAAACGAAGATGATCTCCCTGTTGCTATCCATTATACTTTCCATTTTATATATCTTGAGGAGATGACGTGCATTTATAGAATAATAGCAATGTTCATAACATTTGTGAATTAGATCTTGCTGCATTCACTGCTTGCTTATACAATGAGAATTTTGTCTATATGTTAGGGCATTCCACCATTATCGTGGGCTTCATGACCACAGAGATCCAATAAAGAAACATCCAGAATTGGATAGGTTGCTCAGGGAAGAATATCGCAGCTTAGAGGACTTCCGCGCCAAACAGAAGAATGTGAAAGAGGGAAGTCATTAACCAGCCATATGATCATTTCCTTGATGGTGATGTTCCTCCCAATTTTGAAAAATTAACTCTGATAAGCAGGGAGTGTGACTGAGCCTATATTTTGTTGAATGAGAGGAAAATTTGGTTTTTTTTTTTTATTTTTTTATTTTTTGTATATGTATGGGGGAATTGTCATTTGCAATCTGTTAGGGCTGCTGACTACTGAGGTTTTTTTTTTTTTTTTTTTTTTTTTTTCTCCTGTTTTGTTTTTATTTTTGCCCTTTTTTCCTTACTGAGGTTCTCTGGGTGCGGGGTATAGTACTGCTCGAGGATGGTATGCAAGCTCTGAAATGTGCCTGGTGATTGGCTGTTGCTCCAGTTCCCCCATGTTGTAACATGTACATAAAGTGAAAAATCGGAAAAACGGGAAAGAAACAAAGAAAATATTGCTGTACTGACCTTGTGAAAATCGAATAAATTGAGATTCAAAATTAATTTTTATGTCAAAAGTCTAACTTTTGTCTGATTGTTCTCCATTGATGTTATATTTTTTTTTTTTTTTTACTTCTGCTATTACATGGCTTGCAAACTGCAGTTTTTGAAGCTAATGCGGTTTTGATAATACAATTCAAAGCCTTAAAATTAAGATTTTCTATACTTAGTAGTGTTAAGTTGTTTAATAACATTTTGTCTCTGTATCACCTAAAAAATCTCAATTCAACTTCGGAAAAATTGAGAGCGTTAATACATTGCACAATTTTGAGGCTATAGGATTTTCAAGACGTCTATTGATCATTTGGAACGATTATTAGGATCTTGAGATAATTCAGTTCAATAATTAGTTTATTCATATGAAGATATGTGAGACGGGTAAAAACTTACGTTCCTTGCTACAATTTATTCCGTCCTCAAGCTCAAGGTAGAAGTCGAACTGAGTTATGGGAGAATTTAAACTACATTTTCGCTCTTCCCACTGTGTTTGGCTCGAGCTAGGTTAGATCTTTCTTGCCTTCTGCTTATTCATCTGCACCTGAAAATGATGAAACTGATTTGTGAAAAAAAGCAACAGATAGGATCACACCGCCATCAACAGGAAATCGCCCAACTGAATCTGAAAAGGAAAGTTGAATCCCACTCCCGAGTAACGGCTTGAGTTTGACCTTTTCTACGCTCAGTTATTAAGCCTTACAATACTTTGTTAAAATAGCCTTTTTTTTCTTTTTTATCTTTCTACTCTGGTTATAGAGCCGCTGCCTCCCGCTGCGTATAGCGTCTGTCTCTAATTCAATGACTTTCTTCTACGAAAAAAATAGTCTTGAACTCACGTAATTCTTGATCTCTTCTAATTTTATCTTAATTTGGGGCTCCTTTCAATTTGATCTTCAAGAGAGTTAGTCATATTTCGATCCGAGCCATTGTGGGTTATGCTAGGGGATTTTTACAACTATTTTGAGCTCCTAAGAGAGGAAAGGGGATTCCTCTCACTGTAGAAGTATCTTCATTGTGAGATCTGACTCGAGTGCTAGGTCCAATCCACTAAATTTTTTTTGTAAGTCACTACTTAAATTTCATTTTGAGATAAACTTGAGTTGTTTGACTCTATTTAAAAAATGCACTAATCAACAAAATTAATGAGAATTCAAGGACTATGTTTTTGGTTTAAATGATAAATTATTTGGTTTTGATTAATGTTCAATCGAATGAAAACAGAATTTAAGACGAGGAGAATGACATTTATAATAAAACAATAAAATAAAGCTATAAAAGAAGCAATAAAATAAACAAAACGAGGAAATAAAGAAAATTAGAAAATAAAAAAGTATTGTTTCTAGCCCTTTAATATGCATTCTAGGCAATCACACGCCTCCCAATTAAATTTTAAATTATAGAAAAGAAGAAAAATGGAAAAAAAGATTTTTGGTGGATTTAGCCTGCTACTCGAGTTTAGATAGTTAAATCTGCCTACTTATCCCTTAGAATGAGAATTAGGACCAAATAGTTCTTTTCTTTTGTGAAATGGAGATTTATTGATTTTAATTTTGAAAAAAGATTCATTGAAGATTTTAGATTTATCATATTTTAAGTTTTATGTCATTTTCATGAAAAAGATTGATTTTTGACTTTGGATCGACGAAAATGGACTTTTGACTTTGGATCATCAATATTTTAAAAAAAGAAGGCTTTTGTAAAGTCATTTTTAGAAGAAGAGATCAAAACACAGAGTAAAGAGACATAAAAGAACTTACCTTAGCTTTTTGGTGTATACCATGGGTTGACTGGAGGGCAAATCGACTTGGCTCCTTCTTCTTAGGTGTACAAGCAAGGTGATCGTTATGATTTATTCTAATTATTTTAATATTTAACATCCAATATGATCGTTAAAAAGTTTAGAAAATGTTTGGTTAGGAGTTACGATACCGCACTTTGGGCTTAGGCCAAACTCGCGAATTTGGTTTCAGATTAAGTTTGTACCATACTTGCAACCCATACATTCAAAATTCTGATTTTTGATTCAATAAAAATTCAAAAATTTTGAAAATAAAATTACTAGGTGTTTCAAAAACTAAAAAGGTAGAGTTTGACCTACCAAGGGAAAATCCACATGAAATTATCATGTAATAAAGGAGAATTAAGATTCAGCTACTGAAATCATGTCTAAAAATAGGTAGAATTTATATGAAATATATTTCTCCTTCTTCCCTCCTCTACTTCCATTGGCTCTCTCTTTAAGCTTGCTCGGATCTGTTTGGTTCTTTTTTTTCTTTTATCCGACGTTCAAATCACTTTCATCTTATTTAATTACTATCTCTAACTAAATCTTAAAAAAATAATCAGTTTATTTTAATATATAATATATCATTTATACTTGTAATTGAAATATGAATACTCAAGAATTGTTATAATATTTATTGTGTCCTCTAATGGGATGTGATACAAATATTTATAGTGTTCTTCATATTGTAACTGAAGATGTAAATGCCTAGCAAGAATTCTGATAATAAATATTGAGTGAGAATATTGGGCATTAATTATATTATTAAATCACTCTTAATATCTTTTTAACCGACCGTTACCTATATTTGAACTGATTTGAGTAACGCTCGGTCCATTTATTAATTGCTCAGCACATTCTATTAACTGCTCGGACCATTCTATTACTCGGCACATTCTATCTATTGCTCGACACATTCTATTGACTGTTCGAACTATTATGTTGCTCATCCTATTATGTTGACTGCTCATACCAATTTGTTGACCATCCCATTTCTATTGATTGCTCAGCCCATTTTATCAATTGCTCCTAACAAAAGTCCCTTCAAAATATATCGAATCATTTATGTTCGGTTGAAATCTTTAACATGCTTGTTCATCCCATTTTTTGTTCTCCCATTTTTTTTCTCCTCAATTGACTCTTTAATTTATTGTAGTCGAACACTTGTAACTCTTCTAGATGTGCTCTAATTGTCAGTTGCTTTTTTTTATATATATATATAAAAAAAAGTTATGCACATTTTCAGTTCCAGTCGTCGATTCAAGCATCATTTTTAATTGATGTGATTTTTGGAGCTTGTGCGAATAGAAGTGGTTAATTCTATCAATAACTTGTAGCCTAATTTCAAAGCATGATCAAATCAGGATGGACAAGACTTAGGTCCAGATTAAGTTGGGCAAGAGAATGACTTCAATAGCCATTTTTTATGTTCCCCCAAGTCGAAGGGGGTATATATATATATATTTTTTTTTTTTTTTCATCTAATGAAATTTCATATTTCTTTTTCTCAAGGCCTTTGATTTTGAGTTCTCTAACTCATTTCTATACCGAGCTTTCTTAGGCTCGCGATGTGTTGTTATACGCATTGATTGTAGGAGTAATTTGCTATTGTGTTTTGTATTTCTTTGATTTTTCTTAAGTGGAGAACGATGGAGAACAGGAGAACCATATGATAAATTTCCTTTTATTTCTTCAAAAATTAGTATATCTTGGATGAGCAATTATAATCGGTAACTTCCTTATTTATTTTTCCTCAATATTTTTTGCTCAAAAATTTGGTCTATGCTTGCTGGATTTTCCAAGCCTCATTTAGCTGAGCATAGTTGTTTGCTCGGGACATTAATTCTGCAAAAGAAAGCGGAGGATCACTATTAATGGAATCAAACAGTTTTTCATACTTACAATTTTTTTGACATGGCGCTAAAATTTATTAAGTACTCCTTGAGTGACTCTCCCTCATCCCTTTTTAAATTAAATGAAGTCTGATGAGATCTTTTTGCTTGGGATACATGTGACAAATCGAGCTTTGAAGGTAGAAGCTGGTTGAGCAAATGATGCAATTGATCCTTTCTTGAGCATTTGGTGCCACTCTTGTGCTGGTCCCTTCAAAGTTGTTGGGAATGCTTAGCAGAGCAAAGCATCTGTAGTTGTCTGGATGTGCATTATTATCTTGAAGTTAGTTAAGTGACTTCTGGGATCTGTTGTGCCATCGTATATTGAAATGTTGGCATTTTGAACTTTCAAGAAAAAGATACTTCAAGTATTTCTTACGATAATGGGGAATCATTCCTGAGCTCATAATCACTACTATCTCCTGCCACTCTATATTCTTTAAGGATTTCTATGAGTTTTGCTCATAATTTTCTTTGTTCACCCCTTTGATTTTTGTTTAGGAGTTTTCTTTGCTCATCCCTTTGATTTCTGCTCGGGAATTTTCTTTGCTCACCCCTTTTGGAATATTTATAGTGCTCCTGCTGTATGTTGTTTTTGTTCTCAAGAGGATTCAGTTTCCTCAAGGAGGTTCACTTATTCTTCCTCTTGAACAACGTGCTTCCATTTCGAAGCGAATAGCTATGTCATTGTTGGGAAGGTTGCTGTGGAGGAGGTTGAGATTGCATGAACCTAGCCAAGATGGATGCAAAATTGTTATATGCTTTTGCAAAGCCTTAGCAACTCGTGGATCAGGCGCTTGAGGTGGATTGGAGGCAGACGAATTGTTTCCATAAGTGGGAGTACAAGGATGGGAGGATTCCAAATTTGGGCTTTGAGCTCCCTCAGGCAAATCTTGGGATCTTTGGGATGCCATTGTGCTCAAGTTAGGGAAAGATCAAGATCCTAACGTGAAACGAAGGTATGTTTCACGCTCACCAGACCAATTTGATAGAAGTAAAATATGAATACTCGAGAATTATTATGAGATGTAATGTGTCCTCTAATGGGATGTGATATAAATATATACAGTGTCCTTCCGATTGTAACTGAAAATATAAATGCCTAGCAAGAATTCTAGTAATAAATGTTAAGCGAGAATCTTTGGGCATTAATTATATTATTAAATCACTCTTATTATCTATTTGATCAACCGTTACCTCTATTTGAACTGATTTGAGTAACGTTCACCCATTCTATTAATTGCTCAGCACATTTTGTTAACTGTTTGGACCATTATGTTGCTTGGCACATTCTATCTGTTGCTCGACACATTCTATTGACTGATCTGACTATTTTATTGCTCATCTCATTATATTGATTGATCATACCAATCTGTTGCTCATTCCATTCTACTAATTGCTCAGTCCATTTTGTCAATTATTCGTAATAGTAATTAAATTTATTTATTAATTTAAAAGGTGAGGACGTAATAAAATATTTATTTTTCCTGTTTATTTGGGATGAGAGGATGATATCATTTTTAGCTTTTAAATTTTTTATTTTGATAAAAAAAATTGATGGATTATTTAAAAAACGAAAATCTAATTGAACTGAGTTGATTCGCTCCGACCGCAGTCTAGTTGTCACGACGGTTTGACATCCGGTCCAGGTTTTTAAAACATGGCGACAAATCCAAAAACCTCCACCTAAGCATCCTTGCGCAAAGATACTTCCCACTTTCCTCTCCTTTTCTTGGCCTAACATGCTGCCAAGAAAATTTTCTCTTTCAATTCGAAAATATCAAAGAAGGAAAAGGGAATCGAATGGCGTCTTCCCTTGTTCTCTCCTATCCTTTCTCTTGCTTACCAGAGCGTAAGCGTCTTTCCCTCAATAACCCAATAAAACCTTTATGGGTCACCTCAATTCCTTCCCTTAGAAGACCCACAAAATTCCTTCCCTCACGTTCCTGCAAAATTTTGACTCGCGCTTCCATTAAAGATGCCGATACAAGTAGCAGCGGCAGTAGCTCCGTGTCTGATGATGCGATTGTAGGAGAGGACTCGGCAGCTTTTGAATTGGGGAAACAAAAGATATCATCTTGGATATATTTCAGTGTTATATTGGGAGTTGTTTTGTATGTGCTTGATTTTGCTTGGATTGATAACTCTACTGGATTTGGAAAGCTATTTATCGACGCTGTTTCCACTCTTTCTGACAGCCATGAAGTGAGTTTTCGTTGTTATTATAGTGTTTGCAGTAAATCCATAATCAACTCATCTCTTTTGTAAATGAGAATGAAATTCGTAGATGAATTTTTAAGTTTGGATTAAGTATATAATTCATTTTGAATTTCTAATTTTAGTAGCTTGTATATTCATTTTTGTTCTGTTGACAGAGATATATGCATCAAAGTACTCAAACTTCTAATCTATTTTGTTGAGTTTTTTGCAGGTTGTAATGTTAGTCCTGATACTCATTTTTGCCGCTGTTCACAGTGGCTTGGCTAGTCTAAGAGAACTGGGGGAAGAATTTATTGGAGAACGAGCATATCGTGTTCTGTTTGCTGGGGTCTCTCTTCCACTTGCTGTTAGCACTGTTGTGAGTCATTTCCTACCAACCCAGGGACTTTTTGCAGTTTTTGGTTTTTATTGTTCTATTTGTGGAAAACTGTTTTTATCTTTTAAATTACCAAATAATAAAAACAAATAGATTTTTCTTTGACAAATGAAAAACAAATACTAAAATAACAACCAACAGTGTTATGCAATTTGTGCAGTTTTATGTTGTTGTAATTTTAACTCCTCTGAAAGAAATTGGTCCTTTGATCTACTTTAGGTTTACTTCATCAATCACAGATATGACGGAGTGCAGTTATGGCAGCTTCAAAGTGCTCCACCACTACATCAACTTTTGTGGATTTCAAATTTTATCTCTTTCTTTTTTCTCTATCCTTCAACCTTTAATCTTTTAGAAGTAGCAGCTGTTGACAAGCCTAAATTGCATCTTTGGGAAACTGGAATAATGAGAATCACTAGGCATCCTCAGGTAAAGCCTAAATTGCGTATGCACAAAAAAATTTTGTTGCCAAGGTGGCGTCTGAAAGAAAACTTGATATGTATTTATATTGTGAATGCTATGCTAGAATTTGATAATCTTAAGGGCCTAAGATTCAGGTTCACCATTTTATGGCCACCAATCTCCGTGAGAGGCATGATGGATCTTTTTGGCTTTGCTAGATTAGATACTTTTAGCTGCAAAAGATGTGGTTATGTGACTGACATGAAGATGAAGTTGTGAAATTTCTCTAGGTTAGCTTGCAATGCTCTTGACTTGCTGAAAGCAGAAATTTGCTTTTGAAATTGTAGCTGTATTCTATCCCTTGGAAAGTGCTATTAGAACGACATAATTCAAACAATCCCTGCTGTAACATCATTCTCTGACACGCAAAAGCATAGACTTATTAGTTGGCAAATCTGCATGTTTTTCTTTTCAGATGGTTGGGCAGGTGATCTGGTGCTTGGCTCATACAATTTGGATTGGAAATTCTGTAGCTGTTGCTGCATCTTTTGGCTTAATTGGACACCATTTATTTGGTGTATGGAATGGAGATAGGAGATTAGCAAAGCGATATGGGGAGGCTTTTGAAGTTGTAAAGAGGAGAACGAGTATAGTTCCATTTGCTGCTATTCTTGATGGCCGCCAAAAGTTACCCAAGGATTACTACAAGGAATTTTTGCGGTTACCATACTTTATAATTACTGCCCTGACTTTAGGTGTGTATTTTGCGCATCCGCTTATGCAAGCTGCTAGTTCCCGGCTTCACTGGTAAAGTGGTAAGCATCTTAATCAGCATTTTGTCAAATTTGGGGTGCTTTGAAATTGATTATGGTTATTGTATAATACAAACATCATCAATTCTTATAGAGGAAATTAAGAAAATCGTCTAATCTGCACAATGTTTCCTGTGATTGGCAAGTATTAGAAAGATGCATAATTGCAAAAAGATAGAACTAGAACCAAAAGTGAAGGTAAATGTCAAAACTTTCATAGTATTGTTACCATGCCTATATGAAGACATTAGGCTATATTCGTAAGTAATAATAGAATGTAATACAATATGATCAGATGCACTTTAATATAAACAAATACTGAAAATTTATTGGATTATGTTATGTTTAATTAAGGTTTACCATAGGTAGCCCAAGTATTATTAGCATGTGTAAGTAGAAACATTAAGCTTATACTTGTCTACTCCTAAAATGGTGTAATGTAATGTAATGTAATCAAATATATTTTGTATATGTTTATGCTAAAAATGCATTTGGTTACATTCCATTACAATTTACAAATGTTGGCTAAGAAGCTTGTTTTAAGTTTTAGGGAAAGGAATATAACTTCAATAAAATCTTCGATACCCATGTGCTAGAAAAATTTATTTGATGTAGAAGATAAATTAAGAAGAATTATTAACAAATTCTGACTTTCCTTATTGCCTCCCTTCCCCTTTCTCTCCATAAATTAAAATACGCAAGTTAAAATACAAATAATGGAAATCTGAAGTATCTGGGGTTGTGCACTCAAAGAAGAAATGGAAGCATCAAAGCAACATTTACCATCCTTTTATAAGCGCGACAGCTTGAATAAAACAAGAAGAAAGGGTAGTAAGTATTGAAGCTGCGGGATTGTTGGTTAGCATATGTTGCAGAAAGCAATGCTTGAGGCAACTGGGAGATTTTGGGTACAATTGTGGAGGAAGTTAGATTGATGCATTTGTGGTGGTTTTTGGAAATGGGTTTGTTAAGAGGGAGGATTTTCTACTTATTGCAACACAAGTTTACCTGCTGATTGAGAAGATTTCTTGCAGCTTTTTTACTTTTTATTTTGACTTATTCCACTTTTTTTTTTTTTATCACATCTTTAAATTTTTTTACTTTGTAACTACAAGCTGGATTTGGTTAGCATATTGGTGAATAATAACATAAATGTATACTTTCATATTTCCTTGAACAAGAATTGTGAAGTGGGATTATAATTGTGGTATGCAGTTAATCATTTCCTTAAATATACTAATTCAAAAGCATGTTTTATATAAATGAATTCCATGAGGTCTTATTTTATTTTCAAAGATGTATTAATTGCGTTTTGGTGTTGTCGATTATACAAAATTTTATATGTATAAATATATCTATGTATAAAAGTTAACTTAAAATAGTTGTTCTACATCAAGCCATAACCCAGTGTTAAGTGCATATACGATCCAGCAATAGATCCATTACATGTCAATTTGCTGTGTTCTAGTGGAGACTGAGTAGGGATGATCAGATGACCCGATCCGTTGGATATCCGATCGGATCTGTTAAAGTTAATTTTTTATTTTTTTACCTTTATGCTTTTCTTCTTTCTTTTCCATTTATATTTTAAATCCTTATCTTCAGTTCTTTCACCATTTTCACATTTTTTTTATTTCTACTTCAAATAAAAGAATATAAGTCAAACATTATGACCATTAGTATGATTTCTTTTGCATTTAATAATTCTTAAAGTCCTTTCTAATTGTCATAATATCCAATATTTCAATTATTGTTAAGAATTTTTGTATTTTCAAGCATAAAAAATGATATGAATTCTTTTATTAAATTATTATTTTATTTTTATTTTTATTTTAAACATAATAAAAACAGATAATATCCAATTTGACCCAATCCGCTCCGATTCAATTTGAATCCAAGCAGAGTGGATATAGATATGGATATATGAATATCTTCGTAGATCGAATATGATTTTGTATGGTCGGATTTGAATCCGATCCATGATCATCCCTAGAACCGAAGAAGATGTCATGGAGGATCGCATTAGGGGTGAAGTGAGTATATAGTTAGTAGGGTTCAAATTTAATTGAATGTTTGTATAAAAGAATTGAACCCAATTTTAAATTGTATAAAATCAAATCAGTTTTAGTTTAATTTTTTAATTTGATTATTTTTTTTGGATTAAATCAATTTGGTTTATAGGGGGTTTAGAATTTTTTTTTATTTATATAATAAAAATTGAATTGAATCTTAAAGAATTTAAATTTTTCTATCACAATTGGAACCAAATTGAATTTTTTAAAATCAAATTGAAGCGAATAAAAAAAGATCAGTTGGATTAGATTTGATCTGTTTTATCTCATTATGCTTGGCTAATCTCATGGTATTGTTAGGGATAAAAGATTAAGCATCCATATCTTATTTTGGATATAATTTGGTATTGTCCATTGGACTTAATTTTTTTTGTTTATATAATAAAAAAAGTTTTCGAAAAAAATTATTAAAAAAAGTAATTTTGACAATAAAAACCCTTTCATAAAAACAGAAATAATCCTCGACTTTGAAGGCAATATGCAGTTTGTCTAAAAATAAACTTTTTGTATAGTTACCTCAATTTTGCACCAAATGATTAAAAAAAAAAAATCATGTTTTACTAAAAGTGATTAAATAATAATTTTTAATATCCTTAACTAAAAAACTAATTAATTTAAAAAGAAAATGTCTAAAACAAAACATCTAAAAGATATTTAATATTTTTAACTAATAAATTTTGTTGGCTAAAATATTAAAATTTTATTATTTTATTTTATTTTTGATAAAAAATTGGCTTTTAATCATTTCGTGCAAAGTTGAAGTGATATTTTTATTAGAAATTGTACCCTCAAATTCACAAATAAACTGAGTACTATTCTTAAACACTTGTATTTTATTTCCCTTCCTTTTACGCCAACAACCATTCAACCAATTTAATATATAATTAGAGTTATCGTGATGAATTTTGGAACTGATATTTTATTTTTTAATTAATTTGATTATATACAAAATACATGTCCCATTTTAAAAAATAAAATAATATATATAAGTACAACTGTAATTAAAACATAATAATGTGCAGAGCTCAGTATAAAGATGGATACATTTTTTTATACATAATATTATACTTTCAAATATTACCAAAAACTGAAAATTATTATAACTTTGCAGAGAAAGAAGCAAAGCTTCTCTGAATCAGCAAGATGTCTGCCTCCTAAGAAAAATTTATAGGAGGAGGTGAGTTTCACAAACTCAGTAAATAATAATAAATAATGCATAGTCTAAACAAATATGCAAGATGCCTTTCACATTTATATAATGAATATACATTCAGTCAAGTGCATGTTACAACATCAGTATCCATTTAAATAATATCACCTTTAATTAATCACATTAAATGGAGATTTGTTAACGGCGTCACAAAATCCTCAACAAATCACATATGGTTTATCCTCTCGTACGGATACATGAGAGAGCTGATCCCATACATGGTTTTTCTATTTTCTTGATAACCGGAGTCACTTTGAGAGGAAAATTACTTTATATGGGAAACATTTATTTTGTACATCCTGTTTATTTTATATTCATGTTATCTTACCATAATTTTAATTACAGTTAAACCTGCATAAATTAATACTCGATAAATTAATGACTTTCTTTAAAATAATATTTTTTTTTTCCGGTCCAACTAGGTGTAATTTACAAAATTAGTAATTTTGATAAAGTAATAAAAATAAATAATTTTTAGGAAGACCTTTATATAAATCTATATATACAATCCTGTCAATATCATAAATTAATAATTCCATAAAGTTACAAATATAATTAGGACAATTTAGTAAAATATGAATCCAGTGTTGTTTGTTTTTTCTTGAAATTTAAATCTATATGGATTTCATCTTCAACTTTTCTCGTTTTATATGTTATGTACTTAATTTCTTTTTAAATTAATTCATGAAATATGACGCATACATGATTTTTTATATACTACCTCTATTTCGTTATACTTATCACATTTAGAATTTCACTTCTCTTAAGAAAATTATTAAATTTATCTAAGTTACAATAAATTATTAAATACTCATTCTGTCCCAAAATATAAATCATTTACGATTTTTGCACAATGATTAAAGAATCGATTAATTCTCTTAGATTATAACAAATTCAAGAGTAATTTGATCAAATTATTTTTTTATCTTAAAACCAATAGTTGTTTGTGAAGTATTTATTGTATTTGGTGTAAACAAGGGCAACATTGAAAAATTATCATTTGTTACTTATTGAAATACATAAAATGACTTTTGTTCTAGGACAAAATAACAAACCAAAAGCAACTTATATTTTGAGATAGATGAAGTAAATTGACTATATTACTTAATTTAATACTAATTTTCTAAGAAAACTATTAAATTAAAGTAATAATTATTGGTCATATATAAAGGATAAATATATAAAAAAAATATTTATTACCTCTGAAAACTATAAATGTGACTCGTATTTTAGAACAAACTATTTTCTCAAATGTAATAAGTATTATGAAAACGGAAATAATAATTAAATTTATATTTGCCTCGGAAAAAAACCTTTAAATTAGTAAATTATTTAATTTGTTGATTAATTAATCACTCTCTAAGTTAATAAAATTTCATGGTCCCAACATTATTAATTTGTAGAGGTTTAATGTATTTTGAAAAATTAAAAAAAGATTTTACGGATGAAAATCAAAATTTAAAAAGGTTTGGCAATAGGTAAAAACTTACTAAAAAGTGGAGTAGATTTGTTTTTAAATCCCCGCGGTAGAGCCGGGTCCGCTGTCTCTATCACCAATCTTTACCCGTTTTCCGTTGGGAGTTGGGCTAGACAAGTAAGAATGATAATAATAAATAAGTGAAATAATACGTGGAAACCTGATATCGCAACAAGTGAGCAAACGGACGGGAATTCTTTACTCTTTTTCTGATTCTAAGATCTGTATCTTTGTTGTTGCCAAATCCTTTTTCTCCAGGTACTTATAATTTGCTTCTCCTCCCTTCTCATAAATATAATTTTTACTGTGTAAACTGTTACCGTCTTCCCTTTTTGGGATTTCAACGATTTCTGTTCTTCTCCTTTTTGTAAACTCGATACGATTTCGCAGACACAAAAACCATAACTAATTCTTTTTCTAAACCCTTGTTTCCTCACGGAATTATATGGGAAATGAACAAATTACATAATTTGTTTTAAAAAAAATGTTTTGGGGGGGGGGGGGGGGGTTTCGATCTCAGTCTATCTATTGTAATTTACCTTTTTATTATCCAACATTAGGGATTTAGAGATGGGTAAATGGGTGGAAATGGCTTTCATAATTTGGGTTTCTCTTATTCACTATTATTTTATTTGTTATAAATTTTATTTTGCATTTTGAATTGACAGCATCTTTTTGTGAGTTGGGTTTTGTTCAATGAACAAGTTTGTTGGGACAAAGATAAAAACCATTTTGAAATTGTTTTATGATTTTGGGTTTGGTTTTTGGCATGAAGATAGGTTTGGTGAATGGGGATTCAAACAATGGGATCTCAAAGTAATGGCCAACATAATCATGTACAACCATGTCAATTGACAAGGCAAAATTCGTGGTATAGCCTAACTTTGAATGAAGTAGAAAACCAATTAGGAAATCTAGGAAAATCCTTGGGGAGTATGAACCTTGATGAACTTCTTAAGAATGTATGGAGTACTGAAGCTAATCCGTCCTTGGGGATGGACATTGAAAATACTTCCTCAGCTTCTTCTCTCCAGCGCCAGGCTAGTCTAACATTGGCTAGGGCGTTGAGCGGGAAGACTGTGGATCAGGTTTGGAAAGAGATTCAGCAGGGTCAGAAGAAGAGGTTTGGTCAGGACTTGAAAGGTCAGGAGGGGGAACCCCTACTTGGTGAAACAACTTTGGAGGACTTCTTGGTGCAAGCAGGCCTTTTTGCTGAAGCATCAATAAGTCCTTCTGTGGAATTGATAACTGTTGATGGAGTGACTCCTCAAGGTTTCCCACAAAAAATACTCTTGTCTTCATCACCATCAACTGGTACTTTATCTGACACTACTACATCAGGGCGGAAAAGGGATGTACCAGATGCTCTTGAGAGAAGTATAGAGAGAAGGTTGAGGAGAAAAATCAAGAACAGGGAATCTGCAGCCCGTTCGCGAGCTAGAAAACAGGTTTTCCTTTCGATGTTTGGATATTTGTTTAATTTGTTTGGCTTGCCCTTAAGTTTGTTTAATCATTAACCTAACACCAATTGTCGAAATATCCAGGCTTATCATAATGAACTGGTTAGCAAGGTTTCACGCCTAGAGGAGGAGAATAAAAAGCTGAAGAAAGAGAAGGTAGGAATCTGTTATATTTACTTTTATTTTTTCAGAGATGCTTATTGTTTCTTATTTTATGATAATTTTGAAAATTCTTTTCCTTCAATCCTCTCCCGCCCAAAACACCCCACCCTAAAATTTTTAAGCTTTGTGAACTTTGTTGGACATGAGTGTTACATCCCAAAACACTCTGATAACTTCATTCAGAAGCTTTCTATTCAGTGACCAATGAAAGGCTTATATGTCATGGGGCCCACTAGATTTGCTTTTTAATTGGATAAGTAAAAGCAGAAATTTGTATTGAAATTATGAGGAAATTGGATTATCCTTAATTTGAAGAAGATATCCTTAAACTCATTCATGTAGAGACTTGACACCTTTCCACCGATAACTATGCTCCATTAAACTCCATTTTATGAAATACTAACCTTCCAAAATATGCATATTGGCTGATCACATTTTATTTATGAAACGGGTTGGATTAATATTAGTCTGGATACAACAAAATAATTCTATTAGATCAAATGTACTTTTTTGATCTATTAAGTACCTTGTGCTGGAATTGAGAAATTCAAGTTCACAGCATTAATTACATGCTGATTTCAATTCCAGGAGCTTGTTTCCCTGGCTTTCTTTAGATTTTTTTTCCCCCTTATCATCTCTTTCTAAAAATTGCTTATATTATTGTTTACCATTTGACATCATCCTTCAACAGAAAAGTGATAAATTGCCATGCGTACTGCAGACAATTTCATGTTTATGCATAGCCATCTGTGCTTCTATGAAATTATATTTTTTGCCTTATGTTTGCATTACACAATCATGCATGCTCCAAAAATATTTTATGAATGGGTTTGGCAGTATATTTCTAAGCTGAAACTTGTGTGCTATGCTAATTTTCTAAGACTCCATAAGTTGCTACTATTGGTTTGGAAATTATCCTATTTTCAACAAATATTGATATTCAACCTTATGTCTTCTACTATTAATTTATTGAGGATGAGACCATTTTTAAGGGTAGAAGTAGAAATGATTGCTGAGGTTTTTGGAAGTCTAAGTTTTAGTGGTTTCCAATGTCAATGCTCAAGACTCGACCAGAAACTTAATTCCAAACTAGTTCGGGTTGGCTATATGAATCTTTTTCTCCATTCCATCCAGTTTGAGTTTACTTCTTTAGAAATATCTAGGCTTCCTATATCCTTTTCCACTGCTTTCCTATGTCAGCTCAGGCTTGTATTCCCTTTTCTTGTCTCTTACCACTTCAATTTACTTAGCTTTTGTGGGAGATTATTTTATTGGTCTACAATGCAAGTGTCAAGAATCATCTCAATATTTTGCTCATAGGTTCCAGTTTAATCTTTTTCAGATATTTGCTTTGCAACCGATTCTTGTACATATCCATTTTAGCATCCTTATTTCAACCACTTCAATCTTGTGTGAAATGTTTTTTACTGCCCAATGCATTAAAGCTGGCAGGATTACAAGGTTTCCCCTTCAACCTAGTTGGCTCTTTTGCAACCTTGCCACTTCATACATCTTATCTTAATCTCATAGCTAACATCTTCCTATTTCGATCTATTTGTTCAGATCCTAAATATTTGTAACTTGTGCTACATGGACATCTGTACCATCTAATTGTTTCGGGTAGCACTAGTTGAGGCGACATTTCCGTGGTACACATACCAAAGGGGCCTGAGGCAATGTTTTCCTTTTGCACACACAGATTGGATATACTTGCAGCATTGGACAGTCAAATGACATTGTCTTTGTTAATGCATCGGTACGAGTCCGAGAAAAAAAATCCGAAAAGAAGAAGGGGGAAGAAGGGGGGGGGGGGGGGGGGAGGCATAATGAACATGATTTGGAACTCTTATAGAAAATTCCTCACCTTCAAGCTAACTTCACTTTCTGGTGTGGCACAAAAAGGATCAATTCTTTTTAGTTTTCAAGCATTGTTTTTCCCCTTCTACTTTTGTTTTCTTCTCCATCCCTTCTTGTTTGTAGATCTGTTTTAGTTCATCCATCTTTGCTCTACATGATTTGAATTGTCTGATTTCCTCTTTTGTTCTTTTGTTGTGCATTTTTTAGATAGGGGTCTTGGCAATAATGCGAGCTTAATGATGAACTAAGTGGAAGAGAAACAAAGGATTCATACAGCAACTCCGACTAGTTTAGGATTAAGGCTTAGTTGTTGTTATATTAGATAATGGTGTTACCCTTCTTATAAATGTAATTGCTTACATTGTGGAATGAAATATAATTGCGTAGGCCTGGAATTTTAGATGTTTATTGAATGCATTAATTAGAGTTAGACAATAACAATAATTAAAGAAAAAATGAAAAATTAAAGAAAGAAAAAAAAATCTGGTGATTTTGATGTCTCATTTCTAGTTTTTCCCCTCAATGCCTTTCGTGTGTGTGTCTCTTATCCTTTTTCTTCTTTTATTCTGTCTTCAGGCAACCTTATAAAAAAACAAATTTATAGTGTAACAACTATTTTTCCATATACAGTATGTTAGGTTGTGTTGCTGCTAACTTTGTTTTGCCTTTAATTAAAATATCATCATCCTAAAATGTGTCATACTAACCACGGAATTGAAAATTCTACCATGAAATGGCTGATATGTTATAATTGGTTAGACAAGCTAAAGGTGGGCATGATGGCATTGTTCTTGGAATGTTGTCATGCCACCATTTTTTTTTTTCATATTAAAAAGGTTATTTGTTTTAGTCATGAAAGCTCTTTCTAAAAATTTTCTTTCATTATTAGGCTATTAGAATATTTAACTTTTGAATATACTCAATTTTGGCCTACAAATAGGGCAAAGATCATTTTGATATTTTCAGTTCTTCATCTAAATTATTCTTTTTCAGCTCATTTGATGTATAAGTTAAAGTTAATTACAAAAAGAAAATCTTAAGCTTTAAACTTCAATGCAGATACCTATGAATCATTCTTTTTTTTTTTTTTCTTTTAACCTCTTTGCCCGAATTGATCATTGTTGTTGAGAGCCCGCATAAGCCCAAGGTGCATCCAGACACAGTGTCTGCCCCTCAACTACGTTGAGGAGGGCCCAATCTGGCCAGGCTCACCTAGGCCCACCAGGCGCTGAAGCGCAACCTTGGGCTTAGGTGCACCTGTTTCTTTTAGTTTTTTCCTTACTGTTCTAACTAATTTGTGGAAACGATGAACATCTATTTATAATTCTTTGTTAGTCTTGATTATTGATTAGTCTAAGAACTATAAACGATTGAAGGTTTTGATACATTGATTTAATTTTAAATTACTTGATTTTGACATTTGTATATTGCATCTTTCGGTCTCTTTTTTATATTTAAAAAAAATTGATGAGAGTTTAGTAGTATTTTTATTATATACATGTCAGAAATTCTTGTTTTTAGATTCTAACAAAGTTTTGACTTTTGTTTGCAATGCTTCGGTTGCTAAACTATCTGCTTAGGCTCCAGGACCCTTTGCACTTCGGTACACCTTGGGCATTTAACAACACTGAACTTGTTGTTAGTCAAGCATTCATGTGCTTAATAACCTGTTTTCCACATTAATGTTCTGAACAGATGGTTTTTCATTTTTCAATGTAAATTGAAACAACAAATTTTATGGAAACTTTGGATGAGTGGGGTATGTTCTTGATCTTTTTGTTGCAAGTTCAATTGTTAACAAAAGTGTAGCATGTCGCCTTAAATTATTTTTGGCATTTCAAAAGTTGCACTTTCAGTGTCCAGAAGATGTCTGTTGGTTATGATTTATAAGGACTTCCTCAGAATGATTCTTCTAAAGAATCATTTAAATCCACTTATTGTTTTGTAGTGATACAAGATAAGAGGAATTGGAATCTAGTTGGCATGACTCATTTCTAATATATATATAATTGGTCTCACCATGATGGTGAGTCTTTTTCTCTATCTTAGAGTTTGGTTTATAGTTACTTTGTTCTCATATAGGAAACAGCCTGATTGCGGACGCTTCATTCTCATCTCAATGAAATAATGGTGCTAGTTCTACTAGGAGTCTAAATGTCATTTGTTTGTGTTATTAGTAACTATAAGTGAACTACTCATATATGAACTTAGTTCTGCTGGTGGAATTTAACATGTTGTTGACACAAGTCTTAGTTTTCCTGTCGCTTGTGTCAATGACTTCTAAGTTACTTGTCTGAGATAACTGGATGCTTAAAACTCACCTCATGATAGGTGTGGATGTATATCGGAGGTTTGACTTGTTTAATAGATCTATCATATGTTACCTTGGATATACTTAGCCAGTCACTTGGCTGAGTATATCCAATTTGAATAATTATAATGCATTTGGTATCTCATATAGACATGAGTACTCCAGTAAATATCCTGGACACTGAGGAGGCATGATTTCGTTTGTAGTAGTTTGAGTATCTGTATTTGAATCCATCTTGGCTGTGCATTCTCCCAGTCCTCGATCTGCTTTGCATTTTGTGCCTGAGAGTTTGTGCATCCAAGCCCCACACTACACACCAAACATCACCATAATGGACTACTGCATTTGAGCACGATATTCCACAACATTAATTATTAAATAATTCTCTGCTGTTCTGAACTATTTTGCTAAAAATTGCCTGTATAAAGCTGAAACAAATATCAATATCTGGTGTTTTTTCTCCTTATATTTACGTAATAATAAATTGGCCGTGCATATGAAAAACCTGAGAGTGAACTATATCTGCACAAATTTTCGGCTGTTAAATGTTCAGTTGTACCATAAAATGCATTTCTTGATGTCCTTGCCATTTTTTTCATATAGAAGTAATTCTCTTTTTGCTTTCAGGCAAATGCAGGTCCTAACACCTTCTCATTTTGCTTGTAGGAATTTGAGGAGATGTTTCCCTGTGAACCTTCATCAGAACTAAAATACCAGCTTAGAAGAACGAGCTCCGGTTTGTTCTGATATTTGTATCTGATATGAGGAGTTTTATAGTTGGTCCAGTTGTAGTGCTAGCTTCTTGGGTCTTGAGGGGAAAACTATACTTGCCCTCTACTAGGTTTTGGTTCCATGTACATTCAAAATTAACTATATCTTCTTATACGGCACAAAATGTGCCATGTTCATATGTTCAGTCAGGGTCTGCCTTGTTTTGCTTGCTATCTGCAAATGAAGCAACAATTGGTTTTGTTCTCTGTTAAAGTTTTGAAATATTCATAAAAGCCATATAAAATTGTAGCGGATACTGGATAAATTATGCCACTCATCATAGATTTACAATTTTGTAATTGCGAAAAACATCCTAATTTTAAAAGAAAGAAAGACTGAAATCACCTTTGTTTTTCCTTGAGGCTTGAAAAGAAATGGAGGTGACCACCTTTTTTTTTCTTTTCTTTTCTTTTCTTTTTTGCGTGGGAATAATATTAGCTAAATTATTATTTAGTCCTTTAATAAATGGATACTTGAAAAGACAAATTAAAGCATTTCACATGTGGTCTTTTGCCTTTTGTGAAGAGTGAAAGATCTCGAGCGCGAGTCCTCTCGATCATAAGTGCTTTCATCAATTTGGTGAGTTCAGGGGAGAATTACTCCCTCTTGTGTGCCCATAGTGTTATTTGAGCCCATCCGCCTCTCAATGAATGTAAAAAGGGATATTGTAATAAATATCGTGTTTTGAAACTTTGTTTTAAAAAAAGTCAGTTTGACCTTAAATATTAAAATAATGACATTTTCATTATTCATTTGCTATCTTTTCTTTTTATTGTCACCTTTATCATTGCCGTATCGTCGTCGCATTTTCTATTGTCATTATTGTCGCCGTTGAAAGTCGGTTGCAGGTCACCAAAGTCGATTATCGTGGTTAAATCACAGAAGCCATTTCTTTTTAAGGTTACTTTTGGTATTACTTAATTTGCTTTTTACCAAAATTAACATGATGTTAATTTGTAAACCTTTCATTTTCCAAAAAAAAAAAAAAAAAAATTGTAAACCTTTTTGATATTTTGTTTATTTTGAAACTTTATTTCTAACATCTATATATATATAGCAAAATGATGTGAATTGACAGTTT
Source organism: Jatropha curcas (assembly GCF_041381405.1). NCBI lineage: Eukaryota > Viridiplantae > Streptophyta > Magnoliopsida > Malpighiales > Euphorbiaceae > Jatropha > Jatropha curcas. The sequence goes on from NC_143155.1 coordinate 17,562,749, forward strand.
ATTATTTGAGTATTCTATTTTATCTTTTTTTAGTAATTTTTGAATTTTTTTAATTTATTTTTCTATGTTTTGATTGGATGGTTATATTTTTTTTAATTTTAAAATTAATAATTATAATATTTAGATAATAGCAATATTATTTTGAAATCTAATCTAGTTTAACAATTATTCTATTTTATTTGGTATTTAATTTTTATTTTTTTAAAATTTTGAAAATTTTTAATTTCAATTTTTAGATTTTTTTCTTTATTTTTCTATATTTTGATTGGATGGTTATATGGTTTTTAATTTTAAAATTAATATTTAGCTAATAGGCAATATATTTTGAAATCTAATCTAATTTAACAACTATTCTATTTTATTCAATATTTGATTTTCATTTTTTCAAAATTTAAAACTTTTAAAGATATTTTGGCTTTTGAAAATTTTTAATTTTATACTTATATTTGTCTTTATATATAATCATCATAGTCAGTGGCTTATTTGTATCTATATATAATCATTATAGTCAGTGGCTTATTTCGCTTTCTTTCTTTTATTAATTTGTTGTAAGTTGAATTTTTTTTCTTTTTTTTCTTTTGTACAGCGCATTAGTTAGTGTATTACATATATCTTCAAAAAGAGTATTTTGCTTCCGTCATCGTTCCTATCTGGCAATAACATTCAATCAAAATTGTGCATGATTTGGAGTTATATGCTTAAAATTGTTCCACTTGACTTTGAAGCTGCGATTTTTCTCTTTTTAAAATCTCGATTTGTACCATTGTTTGAGATCAGTTTGTTTAGAATCACATGCACCCATCAATTTATTTATTTTTAGTGTTCTTTGTTGCCTTTATTAATTATTAGTACTCAAAAAATTATGTTAGTATAAACTCTTTTTATTTTTCAGTACAGCTTCAAGTAGAAAAAGAATGGTTTTGTATATGCTGAGTTGGTATTAATATAAACTTTTGCATTTACAACACTATTTCCTTCGATTGTGGTGATGCTAAACGATTTAATTTTATTGATGTATAAACTTGACCTTTGTGGGATTAGCTGAATTTTTCAAACTGTTGAATGAAGTAATTATGAATGCAAAATATGGTCATTGTTCCATGTGTATACATATTATAGATTTTATTATTTTAGAAAAAACTATTAAACAAAAATCTTAAATTAGTTTTTTATTTTTAAAATTTTATATTTATGACTATATTTGTTGGTTCACAACTATAAAAATAAATTTATTAGTTCACACTAATTAAGAGACCTTTTTATTTTTTATTGATTTATTAGTAAATACAATTTATGAAGTATAAATTATAATATATTAATAAAATAATCTTTTAAAAAATAATAATAAAACAACCCGTGCATCGCGTAGTTTATTAAGTTTCTCTGTAAAAAAAATCATTCCCCATGTTTATTTCGATTAACAAATATTTTGTTAAGTGGATGAAAAAATAATAGAATTTTTTTATATACGTTAGATGATTATTAAGTCATTTAAATTTAATATAATCTATCTTTATTTCTTCTGTTTATTTGTTATTTTTGAATAAAAATTCAAATTGGTCATTAAATTTTATTTTTTATGCTCAAACTCAATTTCTCTCCAAAAATACAATAATTTTGCAAAATTTTTAAATAATAAAAAGTATTTCTTGCATTTATGATTGTCACATGAGAATCGAATCATGAGTTAGAAGTCTCATTTTTTAAATTGAGAAATAAGTCGAATAGTAGGATTGGAATAAAGCTCAAATTGTCCCCCTAAATTTGGGCCAATATATAATTTGTACGAACTAACTTTTTATACAATTTACTCCTCCAACTTGCAACAAAAGTACAAAATGTCCGATTTTTATTCTAAAAAAAATTTAATATAAATCAAATATGATTAAAAAGTAATTAAATATTTGATCTAAATTAAATATAATTAAAAATAATCAAATAATAAATAATAAATATTTTTCTAACCAAATATTTCAATATAATGAAAATTTTATAATTTTATAATTTTTTTAAATCAAATATTTGTTAAAGTATTTTTAAATCAAATACTGTAAAGTTTTATAATTATTATTATATTTTTTATTCTCTAATTTTAAAATTTTTAGGTTATTTTTATTAGTTAAAAATACAAAAAATTTCTTCAAAAATTGGAAATTTTATTCTTTTAGTGAAAATTTAAGGAACAAATTGTACAAAAAGTTAATTTTAGGTAAATTGTATGTCGTACCCAAGTTCAGAGGGCAAATTGAATCTTATTCCAATAAGATTCACTATAACTTTTGAACATTAATTGAAAGTATAGTCCCTGATAAATTTATTAAAAAGTATTGAATATTCAATTGAAAATTCTAATGCCAAATCATGTATTGAATAAAAATCTAATAACTGAAAATTGTTTCTAAATTCAAAATATCAAACTATTAAATTAGAATTTGAAAATGAAAATAAACTAAATTTATATTGTTTCGTCGATCTTCATCATCTCTAATTTAAAGCCCTTCATCCTCATCCTCATCATCTCCTAACATAACTATATCCTCTTTCTTTTTCTTTTTCTTTTTTTCTATATTTACTTCTCCACCACCATTTATAATTTGTATTTTTTTTTTCTTCTTCTTATCTACAAGTTTCCTTTTTTCTTTCATATCAAACTTCAAGTTTCTTGGCTCTACATATGTAAAACAAATTATATAAAATATCAGAAAAATAGAATTCATAATTTATTAAGAAGCAATGCTTAATATAAATTTCTCATCATAAAGCTAAGATAAAAATATATATAAAAAAAGAAAAACTAATTAAGTAGTCTTTTTTCTATAGCACTAAAAATTTTAAAAAAAAAAATTCAAAGTTTCAAACAATAAATAAACATAATACTGGGATGCTTTTTATCTCTTGTTAAAATAGCTATGCACATGTCAAACAATCCCTCTCATTTCTTGAACTTTTCGAATTGTTGATCATTTTAAATTTTGGTTTCAAGATACATGTCCATCTTCTATATTGTCTTCTACAAATTAATTTTCACTTCCATATCCACATCCACATTAAAGGAATCGCTATATCGGAACTTATAAAAAATATTATAATGTGATACGGTGATTTGATTTTTTCTAAAGAAATAAACTAACCAAATGTTGTTAAATTTTAGAATTTAGAATTTACTTGGGAGTAAGGAAAAAAGCCGGTGCATAAAGTAGCCTATGAAGTTGCAAATCACATCATGTATCGTTTATCTTTCAAATGCTTTCATTTCTTGTTGGTTGATTATTAAATTTTGGCAATTTGTTCTTTTGCTCTATCTATAGCTTCGTAAATATATCACATTGCTAGTTTTATGTTACTATCCATAAATCTTAAAACTTTAACAAGAGGAGTTACACATTTCAAAGAATACTTGATTGACTCTTAAAACTTGTCATCAGATAGCTAAGTTACCTATACTTTTCTTGTCTCATCTTAGAATGATAATAACTTTTAGCGCATTGTTTCCAAGCAAACATAGCTCGAAGAGAAAGTTTAACTTCATTAAAACTTTTTAAAGTAAGAAATGATATAGCAAATCTTGTAACTCCGACTTTCTTTAACTCTTTCTTATTAGATAACTTTCTAAATATGTCAAGGACCTAAGCATGTCGATAAATGTAAATACAAACTTGTTTTACTTTTTTATTTTTATTTTTATTGGTAGCTCACCTATGTTATGCAATATCAAGTCAAAACAACGTGCTGCACAAATAGATCAAAATAATTTTTGCCTCCTTTTTAATAATTCACTAGCAGCTACATAAGCTGAAGTTATATCTTCACCATTTAAACCACATTTTCCTCCTCAACTTATTCCAATAATGAATCAAGCAGCTCAAACAACTTTTTTTGTGTATCTTTCATTATATCTGAAACATCCATGGATTTGAGAAAATTTGTTCCTCTTAGGTTGTTAACTAAAAAAATGATGGAAGATCTAGCTTTGCTACCAGTCCGTCCATCCGACATCAAAGTACATTATTTATTGCTTTACTCATTTTATATTTCTCCAGCATTAAATTTACATTGTCGACTTCCTTCTTCAAACATGTAACTTTAAATTCATGATAGTTAGGAAGTTTTAAATCTTTTCTATATTCACTAAATATTTTTATAACTGAAGCAAAATGAATTTCTCACCAAGATAAGAGGTAATGCATACGTATATAAAAACGTGCAAATGCTTTGAACAGTTGGTTTCCTATTTTTAATCATTGCATTTATGGTTTTTTGCTTAGCTTTGGCTCCCTTTCTTTTAATGACAAAGACATCTATAATTGCTTGTCTTTTTTCGCTTTTTTTCTCCCAATTGTTCTTTAAAGCATTCTTTTGCATTTATAATATCCATTTATCCTAAAAACTTTCTAAAATTTTTAAATTATAAAATTTCTATTATTATTAATATTTTTATGGTATTATGAGATAAAGACTTTAATATTTTAAAATAATTTTCAAATTTACAACCAAACAACGGAAAATAAGTCATTTGGAAAATATTTTTCAGTAAATTATTTTTCTACAAGTTATTTTACAGAAACAAACGGAGCCGAGTTCAGATATTTATGATAAATTTGGCTTTGATTGAAATTGGAAGTCACAATCTTATACTTTAGAAATAATTCAATACTGTTAAAATTATAATTCATAAATTAAATAATGAACAATAAACTCATTTAATAAATGATTTTTAAAAAAACAACCATGAACCATTAAATTAAGATTTCAAGGAATTTACTAACAATTAAAACCTTTTACAACATTTGAAAAAATGGGAAATATTGTAATATTTTATTTTATTTTGTTATTTTTCTCAAAACCACAAGTTCATAAGCTACCATATTTCAATTGCAATTTTACAAAATTCTTGTTGGTATAAACAAATTTAGACAAACTTCTCATTTTGTTGGTTCGCAATAATAATAATAATAATAATAATAATAATAATAATAAATCCCAGTCGACTAAACACACACTCCAGGGAAGAGTCAAAAGTACCGCCCTGTGTCTTAGCTCCTCGTGGTGTCGAAGCAATGACGAAGTCCTAGGCACCACATCTCCAAGCGATGTCGAAGTAATGGCATAGTCCTAGGCATCGTTACTACATCCGATGTCGAAGCAATGGCGCAGTCCTAGGCATCGGCGGTGTCAAAGCAATGACGTAGTCCTCAGGCACCGAGCATGTGTATTGGAGCAAGCATGGCCAGAGTAGAGCCAGAGAAGTGGGTCGAAGTGGGGCGTAAAGCAAGAACGGTCCAAGGGCGAGTCGTTCTCCCTCGGCACGAGGACGTGCCGAAGATTGAGTGGGGGAGGATGTCACGGACAAATTCCGTGACCGTGTTAGGCCCTCATCAAAGAGCGTACCAAGCTGCGTTTCAACTTGCAAGGGTTGGGGCGGCTTAGCGATTAAGGCGTTGTTCTACCCTAGTGGTCCATTATCCCATGCAAAGTCTGCATGTAGGCGGGGTATTGTGCCACGGGGCACAACTGGTCGGGAGTTGGGCCACTCTCCTGATGAGCCCATGGCAGGGCGAAACCAGTGTGGTACGGTATGGCAAGGCTTGCCTCGAAGCCAAAGGTCCGACAATTGAGAAGGCTCCCGGGGCGCCGCACGGGCGCAGTGCTGCGCGAGACTCCAGGCCCGTGACATAAGGCTCAAGAAAGATACATCTCTCTATTTTTTGTTTCTATGAACAAATCACCTAAGGTTTTCTTTCCATGTAAAATTGTCTAGTTAGCATTTGCTTATATAAAATAAATAAATAAATAGAAGAAATAAAATGCAATACAAAAACCAATGATGTGTTTTGTGATCCAGCCTCTACTCCATCTGTACTCACCTCCTGTGATGTAGTATTTAGCCAACAATTATTTAGATATGCCTCTCTCAATTTCTTTTCTTCTATTTGCTTTTTTTTTTTTTTTTTTTTTTTTTTTTTTTTTTTTTTCATTTTACTACTTTCTATTTTAACTCCAATATCTTAAAATATAACTCGTTATGTTGCCATTTTTTTTTCTGATTTCTGTGTATTTCTTTCCATGTTTTTCCCTTTATTTTGATATCTTACAATATAAATTACAAAATTATGTGTTTTAATTTTTTTTTTAAATTTTTGCACCTCACTTCATTCAAGCTCTCCTCTTTGCTTGGAGGCCAGTGTCTAGGCTTCAACAGCTCTTTTGCACCTTGTGCCATTAGTTATTATGTCATTTAGGCGGTGGGCGACAACTTTTAATTAGCCAGTCAAAATACTAAATGCTACTTATAAAGTTGTTCATTAACAATGATCTTTTGATCAAAATTTTTATTTTTAGTATTGTTTAGCTGTTATTTATTTGAGTAGTTTTTTATGAAATACTAAAAGTTAAACGTTACATGAATTAACTTTTCGCAAAACGATATCTTAACCTCTCAAAGTTAGTTCAAACACTATGTTACCAAACAACTGTTTAAGTAGCCTTTAGCGTTTTAACCGGTCAAAACGCTCAAAGTTACTTAAAGTTATAGCGTTTGAACTCATTTTTAGAGGTTATAGTAGAATTTTGTAAAAAGTTAACTCATGTAACAATTAACTTTTAATATTTCATGAAAATCTACTTAAATAGTTAACAACTAAACGTTACTGAAACAACTATCAGCTATCAAAATAACTAATTATTCATGTTACTAACTTTTCTTACTATTCATTTATCATGATGAACTGAATTTTAAGATTAATGCACAAATTTTAATTTTGAATAAATAAGAGGACACGTGTTGTTGTGTTTGCAGTACGAAGGAAGGCTCACAAAAGAAAAATTAAGATGGTCCTTATCATAGCACATCCTCTTATCGTTATCCATTTTCGAATTGTCTGCAAATCGGAAAGATTTGGATTAGAACAATCTCTCTCTGCAGTACGTCTGACGTTGCAACAACTAAGTTACCTGCTTGGCCTTATTATTATTATTATTATTATAATTATTATGATTAAGCTATCGAAATTGAAATGCCAATTTTAGGTGCAGCATTTTCATTTTCTTCATTTCTCTCTCTGCGAATTTATACAATATAATAATATTCCGATATGTTTAATAGATCTGCTTTGTTATTTAAGCAAAGTCTGTAATCTCTGAGATTGTAACGAAGAAAGAAAAAAACGAAGAAGAAGATTAGATCATAGATAGATGGGAAATGTAAATGGTAGAGAAGGTACAGATGAAGAAGGATCTAACGGTGAATCAAACATCCAAGCCGGCGGCTCCTCCTCCTCTTATTCGCATCGGCAACCACCTGCTGTTCCTTCTGATTCCATGCCCAATACATTTACTACTACAGCTATTGTTAATAATAATACTAACACGCCGCCTCATAGCCCTGCTCGCTCCGTTTCCCCTCTTTTGTTCGCTCCTCAGGTTTTTTTTTTTTCCTTTTCATTGTTACTACTGATACTGTTTAATATGTCTGTAAATTATTGGATCTTCAACAAGTTGCTGAAGTTGATGATTGATTGATGTTTTTTTAGGACTAACAATTAGTTTTTTGGCGATTTTAAGACTATTATCCTGTTTATTATTTGAGTAATGGATAATTAATGTATGTTTAATTTGTCTGGTAAACTGCTATTACTATTTCAATTCATTTTTAGTTAACAGAAATCTGCTAGTACTGCAAAAGGACACCGCATTATAGTGGCATGAATGTTCAAAATCATGGCTTATTTTTAAAACTCTTGTTATTATTTTCTGATTATTTTAGTTCCAACCCTGCAAAGTATAGGCTTATTTACTTATAATCAAAAATTGACTAAATTGCATCAGTTAGTTTTACTTAATTCTCGTTGTACATGTGATGTGAATGCCTTTTTTTTTTTTTTTTTTTTTTTTTTTTTTTTTTTTTTTTTTTTTTAGCATTAAGTACAGAAACTTACGATATGCGACCTATTTCATTCCCCTTGCAATTTGAGAAACTCAATCTTTCTTAGTTGTTCTATAAGTTGATAGGCTTTTTTTTATTTATTTATTTTTATTATGCATTTGTAGGTCCCTGTAGCTCCTTTGCAGAGGGGTGATGGCCCATCTTTCCTAAACCAAATTTGGCGAACTGAGTCTTCTGAAGTTGATCATCCTCCTGAACAAGGAATCCCCACGATCATATCCTGGAACTACGGTGGCAATGAAGTGTTTGTGGAAGGATCTTGGGACAACTGGATGTCCAGGTTGGATAACCACTTTTTTATTACTTATTGGGGAGACCAATAGAAGTTAAAAAGTAAAGAAAATAATATTTGGTTTATTATTATTCTGGCTGTAGGAAGCAACTACAAAGATCTGGTAAGGACTATTCTATCCTTCTGGTCCTCCCATCAGGAATATACCATTATAAGTTCATTGTAGATGGGGAATGGAGATATATTCCAGAACTTCCTTGTGTAGCTGATGAAATGGGCCGTGTTTGTAATCTTCTCGATGTTAATGTAAGTATCTATATCCCTGCCCTTACATTTCAGTCACTAGATACTTTTTCTATAGAATTGTCTCACTTGCTACAGCTCTAGGAAGGCTTTAGACTTTTTGGAAGAGTAGATTTTGATAGGATAAATAAAGTTGCTTTGAGATTTTTTATTATACTTATATTAGTAGGGAGGATATTCTGATGGATTGATATGTAGGACAAATTGGCTAAAGGGGAGATGATAATAGAATTTCAGTTGAACAGGAAATTATTGGAGAATGAGCTTGATAAGGTGCTTTTGAAAAGAGACTTTTAGGAAGAAGACGATGAGAATAAAGTGGCTTTGAGATGGAGATTTTAGCATCTTTAGACCCTAATGCAGTTAAAAGTTGAGGAAGAATAGAATCATACTTCTGTTGAGGAACATTGTCTAGGATTTTTTATGCCAATCACGTGTGAAAAGAATTTGAATGTCTTATCATTCTTGAGTCCAAGCCTTCAAGATTAAGGCCTTTAATTTTATTAATTTGGTTACTGGTTGTTCAAAAGTTTGGCTGATGCTTGTGGTTCTGGACAATGACTAATCCCCTCTCCTTTTCCACAATTTTTTTTTTTAATTTGTGAGGTGGAATGGCGATTGGACAATGTAAGGTTCTTTTGCGGGGTCTGTATAGAATATGAGAACATTATTGTGCTTCCACTTTCATTTTGTCAATGATACTATTCTTTTCATACCTAATACATGAATAGTTTCTCTTATGCATTTTGCTATGCGGTTTTTAGTCTCTAGGTTGAGAGTTTATTTTTCCAAGGGTCATATGATTGGTAATCTACTTAGGTTGTTTGCTTCTTTTTCAATGTATTTGATCCAAGAACGTCCTTGGGTTCTACTAGGAGTTTTTTCACATCAATTGTCTTTTTAGATCTTATAGTGATGTGGGTCAGCTTGGAAACTTGAGCTTTTTTTAGCAATTATTACTTGGGATTAGAGAAATCTAGAATTAGGGCTTTCAATGAGTATGATAGATATGAATTCTTGAGAAAATAAAGGAAAAATAAACAAACAAATAAATGAACTTCTAGCATCAATAGAGGATAAAGCATGACATTTTCTAGGATTAGAATTCATCACACAATTCAAAGATAAAAGCATAAGTTATTGGGTTATTGACTGAAAAATTCATCAAAAAGCATTTCAAGAATGGGCATTTATAAACTAAACTAATCCCAAAACTTAAAGGTAAGGGAATTTCAGAAGTAGTTGAAACCCCCCAAGGAGTTAGACTCTTAAATGAAACTAAGAGGAACGTGTAACTTGAAGGCAATAAGGACTCAAACTAAAATTCTAAAAATAAAGATACAGAATCACATTTGCAAACTAAAATTCTAAAATAGAGAGACCCAATCTGATTTGGAGGGAATTTCAAGAAAGCTGGAAATTGCAAATACGCTAAAATATTTGAAATAAATGATAGATAAAATTTGGACCATAGTTCTAAAATTATATGGTCTTTGAATTCAAACTTCTTTTGATTTCTTGACTGTCTCTTATGGTTTAGACTTAAGATTGATATTTAGCATTTGGATGGGTGAAAAGCATTGTAGATACTTTTTAATGTGGCTATGATAATTATTAGTATTGTTGTAAGGAAAATAAAAAGTTAGTGTTCTGTTGTGTGGGAAAACAGAAGAGAGATCATTTGATTAGTAAGGGTAGGTATTATCGACCTAGTTTGAAAGGAAATTTTAGTACTCCCAATGTAGTTCCAAAAATACTATTTTATTAGGGAAATTATTGGGAAAATTTCCTTTAGAGCTAGATTCTTTTCTTTACTAAGAAGGTTGGTGATAGTTCTTATATTCAGTTTTGGTATGATAATACTTCTGCGGAAGGATACTCGCTCAGTTTTTTCTCATTTTGATTGTGTTCCTTCTTCTAAAACACTCTGTTTGACTTTTTATACTTTAGATGGCAGTTTTTACAAAAGTTACCACTTCCAATGGCAATGCCAAAGTAGCCCTACATTTTTTGGGACCTAGAAAGGCATTATTAGTTGGCATTTGTTTTCTGAGGTTTTCCTAGATATGATGCTTTACATGCATGCAGGTTTTGCAACGTTTTATAAGAACTATTTTGCTAAGTTTGTAGGTAGCAAATGTTCAGCAAACTTTGAGAATCTTTCCGTTGACTCATTTCAGTGGTTTTGGACAAAATTCAAGCAGAGATTCTTTCAAAATACATGCTTTTGAGCTTCGTATTAATGCTATAGTTTTAGGCCCCATTTTCGGGGATCAAAGAGTGGATTTCTTCTCTGTCTGATATTTTGGTTTTAACGAGGAATTTCTCTTGGAAATATTTGGTGAACTAGAAAACCATTTTGTTTTTCATTCAGTTTCATTTATCTTCCTAACA